>NW_018164842.1:647336-678909 GCF_001263595.1 Phalaenopsis equestris | reverse complement strand
ACAATTAAAGTAAGCCACATGTGGTAGCTATATCTAAAAACAACAAAATAAAAAATGAAAAGTAGCAGTAACACCTAATCGAAAATTACATACCATTGTTATTAAGTTTCATTAGAGGAACTCGTCGTCAAAAATGAACTTGAAATTTTTTCTTCAATTTCATCATCATTCTAATCGATATCACGAGGAGCCTCTTTAAAAATCCATGTAGTATCCTTCAGCGCAAACATTTCATCATTTCGTCGATCTGAATGCAAAAATCTGACATACCTTCCTCTTGGTACATTGATTCTATAATACTTTGCAGCTCAATAGTTTTTTTGCGGTTTATTTTTCATTACAACAGTCCAATCAACTTTATCCATTGCTCTGCTAGGGTATCAAATATAATAAACCTGCGTGGTTTGGTGTGTAAAAACAAATGGATCAAACATTGCATATTGTTTGTTCATTTTGACTTCAATGATATCATAAGGCACAAGTGTTCAGGTTCCTCAATTCGGAATAGGATCATACCAGTGACAGTTGAATAAACATGCAATGTAGCTGACATTACCTAGATATTGCAAATAAATTACTTCTTCAAGTACACCTTTATTGTTAATCTTGTACTTGTGTTTATTTTAACAGCGACACCATGGTTATATTTATTTTTCCCTTCACACCAGAAACTTGTATGAAATCTATAACTTTGTACATCAAATATATGCTATATAGCAACGCTGCAATTGGACCCCCAGGCAAGATCTAGTAATCTCTGATTTGTGATTACGTTGCTTGTATTGTGCACCTATAACAATTTCAAAGGTACTATTAATCTAACTTCGAACGTGACGATTATATTATATATATGTGATTTGAAGAGTTGCTTCAACCTGTGTATAATTTAAACAATGTTAAAAATTCTATTTCAACATCTTGCTTATTAGAGACTCATCTTCTATGTTCATCTTGTCGATAAATAATTTACTCACATCATTGTCATTTGTATTTTTGAATTAATTTGTATATGTATAACATTTTCAATAATAAATGACAGCATTGAGTTTGAGCACAATTAATCTTACCGTATAAATGGCCGGACTTCGTCGCAGTTCATTAGGCATACAATGTAGTTGTCCCAATTTTTTTATACATACCTAACACCTGAACTTCAAATCTTGAATACATAACAAAATTTTAAAAGGAAAAAATGGGGCAAATAACACATTACCTTTTCCTCGATCGGTCACAAACGGGAGATCGAGCCACGACATTGTCAGCTAGGGTGAGGGCTACAGACAACGGTGAGTGCCCTGACGACAGGAAGGTAACAGATACCAACGACGGAGAGGTATTTTGCGACCACGAGATATCAAAAGAGGTTTCGGTGTCGCGAGAATGATTAGAGGAGATGTGAGGGTTTTGAGGGATCACGAAAAAGAAAATGAAATGAAGGGCGCGGGATAGGTAATTGAGGACGATTTCATCAAATTTTTTGTCTGTTGTGCATCGTATTTTTTTGTAAATCTTCTGCGTCGATTTATTTGCCACTAATTCGACTCTCAAATCGCCGCAACACCACTATAAATTTCGCTGTCACGTATTAGTTGAACAATTAGAAGCTAATCCGACACTAATTCCGTCGCGTTTATAAGCTAATCCAACACTAAATCCGCATATAACGTAAATTATTTTACGCCACACAACAGTCCCAAAATCGACGCAAATATGTGCTTCAAAAAATTCAGACGCAAATATCTGAAGCTATTTACAACATCTCCTGAAGTGATGTGATTATTCGAGAAGAAGATGAAGTAGGGGGAATTATTTATGTGATTATTCGAGAAGAAGATGAAGTAGGGGGAAATAATTTTAGATTTCTGCTTAGGTTGATAGTTAATTATGTTAGATTTATATTCTTATAATAAGAGAAGTAAAACAATGCTTAGAGATATTTTTTTTTTCTTCAGAGATGATGAGGTTTTCTCACAAGGTATTCAAATTCTAGCAAAAAAATCTTCTATATTGACATTAAGGGATGCTTTCTTAATAGCACATCCATGTTCTTTTGTGGACTCATTGCTCTTATGAATCCCAAGATAAGTTCAATCTTTGCCATGGCTTTATGGTTATCAATGAATTGCCTCACTAAAATTTAACCACATAAATGCCTGGGCTTTTTTCCATATTAAATGCAAAGAAATGATAGTGATATCTTTAGTATTATCATTGATGGAGATAAATTAGATATAATTACATTAAGAGATTTTGCAAATGAGGCAATACTAGGGATGCAAGATCTTCAATGAACATCATGTCAAATTAATCCTAGAAGTTTGTTTCCAAAATTTTGCAATGAATATTTTTTAATGTAGTAATGAATTTAATTGGGCATGCTCCTCCAAGACACATGAATAATTATGCATTGAACTTCTAACATGAACGAATAAATCATGGGGTAAAGCTGCATCAATTATAATGGTTTCACCTTTGTAATGAGACTAAGGTGGTCGTGCTGCCAGACTTGGTTAATAATACAAAGTAGAGTTTATTGATCTCATTTTTGATGAGCTTGACAAACCCTTACCCCCTTTCGTAATCTATATGATCCAATTATAGCATGGGAGCTTTCTTACTGATCTTTAGCGGACTTTCCTATTGATTAGGTCGTGAGTGAACCAAATACATAACAAACAAATCAGTTTTATTAGGTTTAAGATGAACTCAAACTAGTCCTTTACAAACCCAAAATGAAATTGATATTACCACAATTAATTCATCAAGAATCAAGAAATAAACCAAGTCCTTCCTGAGAACCCAAAGTTAGACCATTGAATCGTAAGAACCCAAAATTCAAACTAAGGCTGTCTTGATTGACTTTGTTTGATCCAAGTCAACCCATAGTGACCCCATGAAGCCTAATGAATAAATTGAATATTATTACTTTTTAAGTATTTAATTTTCAATGAACAAAAATAATATACAAGGATCTAAAACATCACTGAGTTGAAACTAAAACCTCTAGTTCTTGTTGGGTTAGACTATTTTGACTCTAATGATCACGCTCCCTTCTGAAATTTTGAATCAAATCAATCAAATTAAATAAACCAAACTTACCAAGTACCCAAAAGACTTGATTATGATATAAAACTCAAAATTTAAAATAGTTTAAATCAAATTAGGCCATTTAATATGGTTCATGTGAGCTTCTCCGACCAAATTCACTCATTGATCTCGAGCTCTTCTATCAAGCTTGTCCGAACCCAGTAAACTCTCCAACCGAGCTCACTAGCATCCACCAAGCTATGCCATCAATTTCATTGTACTCTCCTTCACAACAGAAGGAAAATTATGTTCTATTATCGTCCATGCCTATTTATTGACTGTGTGACGTCAACACCTATGATCTTATCAATGGAGACTCTTTAAAAGTTTCGTATAACATAGTCTACAACATTGCATTTGTTTTTTATTTGTAGCCTAATCAGGGGTGTAAAAGAGTCGGGTCAAGCTTGAGCCACCCTCAACTTGAGCTTGATTAATTTTATCGAGCTCGAGCTTAATTCTACGAGTTCAAACCGACTCAAGAGTCGGCATGTTTATCATATGAGATAATAATATTAATTTAATAAAATATTATAATAAAATGACATATAAAATGAGCAGTTAAGAGATAAATAAGAATAAATCACTTAATATAAAATATAAATATTTTTTTAAATATTTTTAATATTTTAAAAATAACTTTCAAATTTAATACATTTTCAATATATTTTATACTAATATTTCTTAAAACAAATCGGCTCACCAACTAACGAGTCAAGTCGACGCTAGCTTAGCTCGATTCACAAGCCGCTTATCAAGCTGAGCTCGAGCCGGCTCCCGAGCCGAATTGAGCCACATCCCTAAGCTCAATGAACGCAAGCACATCCTAGGAAATATAAATAGTAGAGCTAAGTAAAGCAAGAGGATGGGGCTCTCTCTCTTTTCTCCTTTTTCACCACCATCAATTAGAAACACTAAAATCCTTCTACCTTCCATATCAATAAAAATGTCTTTTTTACAACCATGTTCAGAAATTTTTTGAGCCACATCCCTAAGCTCAATGAACGCAAGCACATCCTAGGAAATATAAATAGTAGAGCTAAGTAAAGCAAGGGGATGGGGCTCTCTCTCTTTTCTTCTTACTCACCACCATCAATAAGAAACTCTAAAATCCTTCTACCTTCCATATCGATAAAAATGTGTCTTTTTTACAACCATGTTCAGAAATTTGACCTCAAAAACATATATTTATCACTAAATTTTACCAAGCTGTGCCATATTAATAAAAATAAGACCATAATTTACAAAATAAACCACAAATTTATTAGTCAGATAAAGAGTCACATAGTCTACAATAGTCGCTTGAATCACTACAAAACCCTAGAGCCGTGTCACTACTGTGCTTCATGAAAATACATGCAGTCTCTGCATAATCACTAACCGACCAAAGTAATAATATTCAAGAGAATATATATATTAGAAATTTTTGGATTAAAAAGTAATTATAAATAGCCTTAAAATTCTTTAATTTATTTTAAGATGAATAAATTATTAATTAAAAATATATTATGGGGGTGGTCGGGCGGGTTGGTGGCTGGCGGACCGAGCTACCAAGACCGGACCACTCCGGCTCTCGCCAGACCGCCGGCTCGACCGGCCTCCCAACCTCCCCGATACGAATCCCCGTAACCTCCTGAACCATGCGCCGGAAATTCGCCGGATCGGCGTTGATGTACGTCGTCGGAGTTCGTTTCGAAACCCTAGATTTCCGCTTCGCGATCTTCCTATAAATTGAGCTCCGATTTTGGATGGTTGATACCTGCTTGGCGGATGAGGGGGGGAACGGAGGAAGGTACGAAAGGGTTTCGGAGGTGGAGGAATCATCGGAGAGCGAGATCTGGAGGGCTTTGGTTAGGGCTTCATTCTCACGGGCGTAAATCGGCGGGATCCAGCTCTGTGTTTCGTAGTGGTTCCATGATTGGACGGTCGAGCCGTTTTCTGCCATGATTGAACCTGATGGATTGAGACGCGTGGGGAAGTAATGGATTGGCTTTCCGATCAGCGCATTAATGGAGAGAGATCGCCGGAGGAAGGGAGATTGGCGATGATAGAGAGAGGAGAGCGAAGAGACGATCGCGATTAGGTAGTGGGGAACAAGGGAGGCCTTCTGGGGATGGATGGAGGGTATTTTATAGAGGAAAAATTATTCGAGATCTTGAGGATGTTGGAGACTTAGCGCCTTCATTTAATGAGGCGGTGGGCGGAGGGTTAAAAGTCGGGACACGTTGCAAGATGTAGGCTGGGATTAATTTTTAGATTTTTTTTTTTTTTGCATTCATAATACTTGTTTTTAGGGCTGTTTATGTAATTAGTACCCGAAAAAAATATTATTTTTTATAAATTTAATATTATTTTCAATCCGAAACATTACTTTTTACAAATCTAACAATTCAATTCATTGATTGTTAGAAGGTAAGTTCATATTTTTTAGTTTTAGCACATTCTTAATATTTTAATTGTGACACACATAAATATATTAATTTTATAGTTCAAAAATATCACATTTATACTAAATTTTGTAAATAGCAATGTTTCAATGTTTTGTTTGTTATGTATGTAGCTATGGCTTTGTTTTATTGTTATGTTTTCAATGGGTATACAACAACAACAACAACCACAACAAAGCGATGTAGCTATGGCTTTGTTTTATTGTTATGTTTTCATTGGGTATACAACAACAACAACAACCACAACAAAGCGTTAATCGCACTACGTGGGGTCGGCTACATGAATCCTTTTTCTCCATTGCGTCCTATTTAGTGTCATATTTTCATTTAGTTCTAGTAAATTAAGATATTTTTTAATACAATAAGCCCAAGTCTTCCTAGGTCTACCTTTGCCTTTCTTAACACAAGTCGAATCTAAAACATCTACTCTCCTAGTCGGATCATCAGATGGTCGTCGTTCAATGTGACCAAACCATCTAAGATTCTTTATTTTTTGACAAGTTTTACGCTGGTTGTCGACTACCTAACGCAACCCTCCACTTTTCGCATCCGGGCTTGAGACCGACAACGGCAGTATTCTAATATCTAATTTTTATAATTTAGTAATTGATGAGTTTATTTTATTTTATTTTTTTTTTTGCAAATTTATTAATTTATGAGTTAAATTTTTAAATAACATAAAATAAATCACTTATTTTTATTCCATTAAAACTTTCATCTCCTCAATGGTTTTTATAACAGAGAAAAGTTCTGTTAAAATAATTTTACATCTCGTGTTATTTTCTAATATAATGAGAATATTAAATTGTAAATCCAAAAATGAATTTTCTAAGCTATCTAGGAAGCCTAAATGTAAAGTGGGCATTCTAGGACCATTGGATCGGAAGTGGCCTGCTCTTATGTATTTGATTGTACTCCTTGACTGCATTCATCAAAGTGAAGACAATAAGAATTATCTCTCAAAAAGGTCAAGTGAACTGGCGAACTCTTCCGACGAGCTCCCCAAAAAACATTGAGCTTCTCCGTCGAGCTTGCCCAAACTCGAGAAGCTCCTCAGCTGAGCTCGCACATACTCGCCAAGTCTGCTCACTAAGCTCACCTACACTCTCAAACTTCATCGTTGAGGTCATTTATCAAACCTTAAAGGTCACCTACATGGCCCCCTAAATAATTTGGTGAAATAATAAGAGGAGGACGTTGAGTTAGATGTCTCGGAAGATGATACCTTTGAAAGCTCGAATGATGACGAAAGAAGGAGGAGAATAAGATGAAGGCCATTAGAGAACAAATTTTCAAGAGAGATTGCTAAAACTCAAGCACCCAATAAGTTTAAAATCCCTTGTATTCTTATAAAGAGAAAACGGACCCCAGTGATCCTGTTGCTTCTTTTTAATAAAGAATATGTTTATTACTTGTAAGCAATGCCCTTAAATGGCATTTATTCTTTATGACCTTGAAAGAATTAACGCAATGATGGTTCCAAAACTTATCAATATGAGTCATTACATCCCTTGATGAATTTAAACGATTGTTCGTAACTTAGTTCACCGGCACTCAAAAACCACAAAAGAGTTATCAAGCTCTGTTGAATATTCGATAAACACCTTCTGAAAGCATTAAACGTTTAATCACTTGATTCCAATGGGAGACGTTTGAACTAGATATCTCGAGCCCGTTGTTTTTTATGTAGCTCTAGCCCAAGGCCAACACAATAACCCATTTAGATACGTACTTGATTTGCAAAAGCCAAAAACATTGGTTGAAAATTTATAGTTGACCAACAACTGTATTTCAGTCAAAGAGTATAATTATTTATCGAGCTCTTCTAGAAATAGGCAAATGGAGGATAAATCCCACAAAAGACCTTTCCAAAAACACCAAAACTCAAGGAAAAAATTCATTCTTAGAGGCCTTTAGAGCACCCTGTGAGGGAATTTTCAACGATAGCGAGTGTAGCAACCTAATCAAAGGTTGATCATGGGAAGGTCAGAAAAAAGGCATGAGTTATCTCAATCCTCTTTAGACAAAGTAATTATGTTGAAATTATCCATGACAAAGTGTAAATGCCATCCAGAATAAAAAAAATTTTAAGTGATCACCACCGATAAAAGTCAGGAGTTTTCAAATCAATCCCAACAAGTATTGTGCTTATCATTGACCATGGGCATGATACTAAGGATTGGTGACACCTAAAAAATCTCATTAAGGAACTGATATGAGTAGGCAAACTAAAGGAGTTTATAGCACCATAAGCAAATACTCAAAGATAGAGCGAAGCCCCAGTTGAAATCACTTCTGATATATCAATCCCTGTCAGAATAGTGCATATCATTAGAGTTGTACTTGTTATCCTAGGGTGGGAATAGATCTGAATTCTTGTGGCAGATGATCTTGAAATGCTTAAGGACCATAGACATTAACTTTGCTAGTCTGACCAGAAGAATTCACACAATGATACAAATAGTATCAAAAGTTTGCTCCTATATAGTTGCCACCATCTTATATATTCTAATAAATAACCAAATTAAAGCCTTTTGCAGTGTTGGAGATGGATCTTCTTGATCCCCTTCTTTCAGGCAAAGGACAGTCAAAGTTCATTTTCATGATGGTCAATTATCTCTTGAAGTGTATAGAATTTAAGCCATTGGACAAAACCAAAAATTAGGTGATCTGGACCTTCATCTAAATTGATACCATATGCAGATATGGTGTACCTATCTGGACATTCACTAATAATGGGACTCATCTACCAACAAAATGGTTGAGAACTTCTAAAGTGATTAGGGTATACAACTCAAATTTACTTCAGTATATCATTCCTAAACTAATGATCAAGTGAAAGCTTCCAACAAACTAATCCTAAATTTAGTCAAGAAAAAAATAAAGGGTAATAAATAAATGGGTTGAATTTTATCATCTATATTATGGGCACTACAATGTAACTTTCACTTCCATAAATCAAACTTCTTTTGTTATATCAGATGGTGTTGAAGCTATACTTTTAGTTGAATAAAATATACTTAATCAGTTGGACTTAATGGTAACTAGTTATAAATAAAAAAAATTGACCGAGTCTACATGACTCGATTAAAGTCTCTAAAATTATTTGGATCTCATGGAAGAGTTTTGAAATCAATCTTTAATACAACAAGAAGAAGTAAAAAAAAAAAAAGAATGGACAAGTGTTATGATACGGGCTAAATTTATAGTTTTTTTGCTCTAAATTCTATGTTTTTTTTTCATATTTATCATAATTTTTTGCTCGTGGAAGGTTCTTTCTGGTGTTTCCAATGCACATCATGGAGCTGAATTGGCATAACCACGCATGAAACTATCATAATTTCGCCGCCCTTTTGGGTTATCCGATGTTGATATGCCCAACTTTAGCTTAGTTATGATGACCACAGCGTGGTTACACTAAAATCAGGTGCGATCATGCCATTGGGCACATAAATCTTAATTTCGGAAGAAATTTCATGTCAATTTTGGCTAAGAGTTATACAAGGGATGTTAGGGCACGACTTAGAGATTGGGGATGGGCTTTGGAGGCTCTCTACTACAAAAAATAGGATTCTAGTGCAAACCCTAGAGGTGCATCAAATGATGTACATGGAATATTGAGCATGAAGAAAAGAGAGGGATGCAAGAGAGAATACAATTAAAATATTTTCTTAAATTACTTACTATATTAACCATTCTAATAAATAAATGGGAGTCAAATTAAAAATAGAAAATGATCTTAATCTATAGACAAAGAGATATTCCATTAAAGAATTTATAGAGATTCCAATCATATAAATTTTTTGGCTCAAAATATGATCAAGTTTCGTTGTTATAAGTTGGGTTGCATAATAAAATTTCAATAAAGTATAGAAATGGGCTTGGTTTCCTTGTTTTATTCTACTCTATTTAAAATTTTATTTAGTTGACAAATTTGATTGTCAGCAATTGATTAGTCAAAAACCTCATATGAGTTACAAATTAAAGATTACCTTTGATTATTTTCTTCGGAGAAAACCCATATTTAGCCTATCAAATACAACAAATTAGTAGCCAAGTTCTTTAGGTGAATAGCTCTAATAAGCGAGTAACTTTAGGAATTCTAAGAGTCAAGTTAATAGCTGGTTAACAAAGTAGATTTTGTCACTTGGGTAGATTGATATATGTAAGTTTATGTAATTCAATTTCTCTAGTAAATACAGAGTTGATTCATAATCAATGAATTTTTTATCTCAATTCTGAAACTTAAGACATTTTGATAGAGTAAATCCTTATAAAAATAAGCGTTTAAATTAATCACTCAAATGTATAAAACTAAAGCTTTAGAATGAAGCAACAGAGATGGTACTTCCCTTAGAAAGCTTTGCAAAGAAGTAAGAAATTTCAAGCAACAAAATAAACAATCTTTTTTTCTTCCTACTTTGCCCTCATTTTATAACTCTTTAGATAAAGGAAAAACATCTTGATGTCTAATTAAAAAATTATAAAAAATTTGAACAAATAAATTGAATAAGATGACATAAAATTAAATTCATATCAAAATACAAAAAGAATAGTTAATTTTTTTTAAAAAAAGAAACTCACTTCTAACTATTTTTTATAAGGTAAATAAATTTAATTCTTTTTTTTTTATCTCTTGAGTGTTCTCTAATTAGATGAAGCCAGTCTAATTACATAAAACTAATTAATGATTAAATGCGGCAACATGGTCTGGTGTGATTTAAATTTAAGAGTTATTATGGAGATTTAGGATTCAAAACTCATTACTAGAAATCTTAGAAAATAATTCAATATAAAATTAACATCACTCAATTAACATTATTCAAAGGATAAATAAAATTTTAAAAAAATTAAGAAGGTGAATAATTACATCAAACTCACTAGTGATAAATGATTTCAACACTACTAGATTGTAAGAAATCAGCCAATTTAATTTTTTTATGCTTCTTGTCAGCTAGGAATATTTATAGCAATATTCTTTTCATTTAAAAAATAGCATGATGTTCTTTGAATGATATTTCAAAATTACGCATTTATTAATGATATAATGATTGAGGTTATAGTTTCCCGTCATGATATAATAGATTTGAATCACATATATTATCTTTTGGACTCATTTTTATTGAGGCCTCTGCCCTATATTTAGGCCATCAAATAAAAAGATTAAAAGATACCCTCATTAAACTATATTCAAACTTTAGTTATACCTAGTTTTAATTATGTGAACCTTTAAACTTTAAATACTTTTTAACTAAAAAGATGTCATTTTTATCATTTAATCGATCAACTTAAAACAAAACAACAATATTAGAGAGAGAAAGAGAGAGAGAGAGAGAGAGTTGAGTCTCAATGATAAATAAATTAAAATTAATAATTAGAATGTAGTCTTCAGAATCACCTCTTCTAGAGAAATTAACCTTGAAATACTTTCTATACATATCATTTTATAATTATTTTCCCTCCATATATATATATAATAGGCGACCAATCCAATAAGGCCTCAAAGAAGAAAGATGACGGTCAGGTCAAGTCGACCGTGGGCCACGTGCGAGCTTCGGCTGACTTGGTATTTCCCACAAGCTACCGTGCAAACCACGTTTCACCTTCTCCCATTCTCAGCACCTACGCCATCGGTCCAAATTTCTGGTCTTTTTTTGAGGTCCTGAATTGGTTGTCCTCAGTTCCCAAATAAAAATCGAACGGCGGATGTCCGGTCACACGCCACCTATCACCACAAAGAGGGGAGAAATTTCAGACGTGATAGATTTTATTTTATTTTTATTTTTATTTTTTTGAGAAAATGTATGGCCATGCTCAATCTTATTAAGAAGAAATAATGTTAATAAAAACTGAAATTACAACTCATTAAAATAAAAAAATAATAGGTAAATTTTTAATAAATAAAAATAAAAATAAAACTCGAACGCCAGCAATAGCTAAGGAACTAGAACTAGAACAACACTCCTATAGCAGTAGATGATCACCAAGAATACTAAGCGCTGCAAAAAAAATAGTCGAACCGGGCAGAGGCCCTCTTATTCAGCTTTTGTCTCATATTTAAAGAGATATATTTGTACAATTACAAAAGAATAGAACACTTATAGAAATTGTTTTTAGTACAATTAATTGTAGTGGTTTTATACCAAATATATATTACAATTTGAATTTGAATATGGTGTTAACCAACTAGTTGATGTGTTTTTGGTTCGATCGACTGAGAAGACCGGTCGAATGGAGATTGCGTCTGCCAAAGTTGAAAATCGGTTGGTCAACTAACTCCAAATCGAGCGTCCTGGTAAGGAGCCTCTAAGCTATCAGAACTGCATGCGTGGTTTGCTGATTGAATTCCTTGTCATAGTATATCAGTTGACTCTAATTGGTGAGCCGCTCGTTTAATGAACGGTTCAGATCATGCTCTTTTGTTGTGACGCCTCGATCATCCTACCACTATCCTAGACCGCTCAATTGCTTTAAAGTTCATGAAGACACTTCTAATGCATACAATTATCTTTAATTATTTCTTTTAAATTACTGTTCTACAAAAATTAATTTGTAAACATTAATCACATAATAATCTCTATCATTTATAAATTCATTCGGATATAAGGTATATTTCAAAAAGTTTGTTTTTTTTTAATTTCTATTAACTTTAAAAAATGTAAGCGGCCAAGGGTAAAATTGTAAATGTAACAATGTGACAGGGACATGGAATCGTGTTACGCCAGCACTGACGTCGGTCCCAACATGTCTGAAAATTTACTCGATACGACCTGCAATAAAATCTTATGCGCTGTCTCGTACGGAATTCTTACGACTAACTGCCTATCCGCCGTTCAGTTATGGACGACCAACGGACCGATGAGCTTTATCATTTACATCTATAATGAAACCGTACATATCGTTTTATGAATAGTGCCGTAGAACGGAGGAGGAGGGTAAAGCGGCCGCAGTTTACGGGGTAATTACGGGCATGCACCAAGTCGGCCACGTCAACAGTTTCTAGAAACATTTATCGCTGTCGGTGTTGTGACCAGTGAGCCCCACTGCATGTTTAATGCGAAAATTTATTCTGTCCGGACTTTTAACATATATAATCATGAGTAGTTATTTGACGGTAATAGAAAAAAAAATATATTCAGTTACACAAAAAAATATTTCTCCTGTGCTATCCAAATATTATTGTGTTATTCAAGTGTTATTAATATGATATATGTTATTATAACACTTAGAATATTCTCAGAACACATTACATATGAATAACATATAATAACACCTGAATAATACGAGGGGAATATTCCCGTGTTGTCGGACTGATTTTTTATTTTTTTTTCTGTCACTACCACGTGACATGATTTTATTAGACTCCAAATGACTGTCTACATTAGGAGTCATGATAGAAGGTGCTCTCTGATTAATGCTTCATGTATATTTTAAAAGTCAATTTCTCAAGCCAAAAAAAATATTTTTTTAAAAAAAGGGATCAATTTCTTTTTCTTATTATTTATATAATTTTTTATTTGTCGGCGGAAGCATTAGTTTAGTTCAAAACAATTTTATAATCTTTAAATTTAGTAAGAGATTTAATGTAATAACATAGTAATATAATATAAATTTGCTTTCGAAGTATACCATTGAAAAACGAGAAGAAAAAAAAATGTTATTTTCTAATTTAAATCTATTATTATTTATTATCATGAAACAGGCAAAAAAAAGTTAAAATCAACGTTTGTTAGCATCAGCCATCGATGCTAGCGACCTAATGCGGTACAGCGAAGGGAGCATTATTATGAAATGGAAAACAAAATTTTCCATTCAGATCGGGTCGGTAGAAATTTTGACAAGTTTTAAAAAATCCTCGCTTAAATAGTTGGATTACAAGAGGAGGACCCTGAAGCCTTCTGTACATGAAAGAGTCCTCTTATTTATAGATAATAGTTGGGTTATAAGAGAATGAGCCCAAAAGCCCTTTTACATGAATATGTCTTATTTATAGACGATAGAAAGACTCAAAATAAATTATAATATCACCCCTGTTTTAAAAAGAGTTAATGCATGATATTTTGGTCTTTTATCGTCGGTGCTTTAAGCTTGGGAGCTTGTCAATTGGTGGAGTTCGGTTGGCTTGCTAAGGTGGTCGATTATGGTAGTCGACTAATGGTTGGGCATCAACTGATTGGTGCTTTAAGCTTGGGAGCTTGTCAATTGGTGGAGCTCGGTTGGCTTGCTAAGGTGGTCAATTATGGTAGTCGACGAATGGTTGGCCATCAACCGATTGGTAGACCCACTTTTAAATAATGATTGATTGTTGGGGGGGTAAGCTGTTTGGGAAGTGTCTGATCAATCATTTGCATGATGTGTATGGGAGGTGCAGAGCACTCAGAGAAAGGCATGCGATGCTTGCGGGGCGGTCACCGATCAATTGCTAGCCTCCCCTCACGTGGTATAGGTCGTGGTACCCACACGAGCTTATTGGATGTAGAAGTAAAACAAGCATGTGGGTTTTCCAGCGAGAAAGGATATGTGGTTGGCTAAGTTTCTTTAGTGCGCATTGTGAAGCGGAAGTGCAGTTCAATGATGCTCGCACCAAGTTTGGCTAATCGTTTTGAGAGATGACTGACCGATTGGTGGGAAGTGGACAGCTCGAAGGGCCTTTTAAGTGGCCAACAAATGAAATTTGAAGTGATCGGAAGGAATCAGTTGACCGACCAATGGGTGGCCGACTAGGAGGAGTTGGACGGTAGATTAGGAGTGGGTTTGAACGGGGGAGTAATTAAAGTTGGACGAAATTTTGCCTTTTGAAGGCCGCAAATGAAGATTTTAAGCCCCCATTCACCTTTCTCTTTTCCTGACCTTTTACGAGCCCTTTTTGGTTGGTGCCAATCGCTAAAAGGCGAATCCAATTATCGCCTTTTCATCAAGCAATCTGAGACCGTTGTTTCGATTCGTCATCCCAAATATTCAGCATAAAATTTAGTGGCTCCTACGCCGACAAGTTCATTTAAATGAATTAATTATTTATATAAATAAATAACTATACTTTACAGTTTACACTGCATCTATTTTTAAAAAATAAATAAACTTGAAAAGAATTTTATATTTTTTTAAATTATTTTTACTTTTAACATGGTTTTTATTAAATATTGGAGTATTTTAGAATAGTTTTATTTTATTCTTAATTTTAAATAAATTAAAAATTATTACAAAAATTATTTTTAAAGATAAAAAATAAAAATTGTTCTCAAATAGGTCCTGAATAAATGACTTGTTTTAAGATTTACATGAATATCATATAGTTCTCATATATTTACATAAACAACACCTAAACTTTAATTGTTAATATACTTATGGCTTTTTATTTATATACTAAAATGTACATTTCACGTTTTTAAAAACAATAAAAATGATAGTTTTAATGCAACATAAAAAATTTAAGTGTTTCAAATATAGATATCATAAGTTAAATACTAAATATAAGTACAAAAAAAATATTATTAGGGTCAAAAAATTGATATTATTTCGATAAATAAAATAAGAGAATAATTTGCTCGAAGTTTTCAAGTGGAGTTTGTGCAAAAAGAAAAGCATTGTTGGAGATTTTAATATAGTGGGTTGAGACGGTGTCATTTAGGGGTGTAAATGAACCGAATACAAACGAACAGAGTGTGTTCGTGTTCGGTTCGTTTGAAATTTAGTTTGTTTGAAATATGCTCGTATTTGAAATTGTTCGTGACTTTGTCTTTGTTTCTTAACGAACGAGCCGAACACGAGCTCTTCACGAACGATGAGCCAATTTGACATCCCTAATATTAATATATATAAATAATATATTATATTAATTATATAACTTATATAATATAAATATATAATATCTATATCAATATATTACTAATATAGTATATTAATATATTATTATTATTATTAATTTATTATATATTACAATTGATAAATTTTAATTTTTAAGAATATCATAAATTATATATACATATATTTTTATTTTAAATTATTTTATATTTTGAACAATAACGATTCAAACACGAATGAACGCATCACTGTTCGTGTTTGATTCGTCTAACTAACCAAACGAAAAAAAAATTGTTCGTGTTTGTCTCGTTTACTTATCGAACGAATCAAACACGAACTTATTGACGAACCGAACACGAACTGTTCGCGAACAACGAGCTTTTTTGACAGCCTTAGTGCCATCAGCCCCAAAATAACATACCAACCAATTTAGTGTATTTTATACATCTAACACCTAAACTCCATTTTAGCATCAAGATGGTGAAAAATGTAAATTCTCTAAAAAAATTAAAATAGTATATTTTATGAAAAAATCATTAGATCACTTATACATAGTATATGTTTATGCATATACTTTGATATAACACCCAATCTAATCTAAATAAATAAACCATGCTGTATTTTGATATTTATTTATTTATTGTCTAAATATTTAAATCACATTAAAAATATCATTGCTATTAACTTTTTTGAAGTGAAATATATCATTTTTTGCATGTGTTTAATATGATTTAGAAACTAAAGTGTTGTACATATAAACATCAAAGTATAGATGTTATTTATATAAATACATGAAAATTTTATGGTATCTATATATACATAAATCCCCTATTCAAACAAATCTTTCATAATGATGCTTGGGACGGGGGATATGTCACATTAGGCTTGTTTTGGCTTGGCTTGGATATGTCACGTTAGGCATGATTTGGGGTTTGACGAGTCTTTTTGATATATTCGGATCCCCATAATCATTTTTCAATATTTTTGATCCAACTAAGCGGTTATCGATGATGACATCGATGTCTCATTACAAATAAGACTTGTGCATGTTATTTACAAATGTTAACATTGACCATCACTCATAAAGTTGATGCATCTCATCTATACTAGCATCAATAAATAGTATCACCAATATCAATAATGCTCACCATCAACACCAACACACCAACCATAATAATTGTTGTGGCTATTAAGACAAATACACGCCATTGAAACTAACATTGGTCCCACATAATCACTAATAAGGCCTATGACCAACGACAACATCAACCTAAGGCACGCTATTGACACCAACGACGATGCATGCCATTGCTATTATGGCCAATGCGAGTTGTCAAGGTCAACCCCAATGCCAGCCATAACCAATAAGATTTTGTTCAACATCATCATCAACGTTAACAAAGCACTAACATCAACACCTAATGTTGATACTAAGGTTTATGTTGTCTTAGTTGTTAGTCTCCCCCAAAGGAGAACAAAATGAACCATCAATGATCTTTTTAGGATAGCACTTAACACGTAAGCTTCACCTCCATCTTGGAAGCCATCTGTCACATCTTAAGTCAAGTCTGCTCCATCAAAATCAAAGTTCTCAAAGCAAGCAAATATTCGAACACAGTCATTTTAAAAGAAAGGGTGCAAACAACGTATAAAAAATCAAACTTGATTAGCCGGTTTGGCCGTGAACCGGTCATAAGTTCAGTTCCGGTTAGCATAAAAACTCTTAAGTCAAGTCTGCTCCATCAAAATCAAAGTTCTCACTACAAGCAAAAATTCAAACACAGGACTGTCATTTTAAAAGTAAGGGTGTAAACAACGTTTAAAAAATCAAACTTGACTAGCCGGTTTGGCCGTGAACCGGTCATAAATTCAGTTCCGGTTAGCATAAAAACTCCCCCCACATAGAATCACCCAAAGCTGAGTAAAACCGGTGGCTAGCTATGAATCAGCAAACCGACTCCGGTTCTGAGCAATCTTTGATTCACGTGCATTTACATGTATACCAGTCAATTTTATGTATTTTACATATCTAACACCTAAACTCTATATTTTACCCATGTATACCAGTCAATTTTATGTATTTTACATATATAACACCTAAACTCTATATTTTATATTTATAACACTCAAATCACTCATATCATATAAAAAAAAATCATTATTACAAAAAAAAAAATCATTTACATACATGCCATCAATTTTATTTATTTGCATATCTAACACCTAAACACTTTTTATTTTGCATATATAGCACCAAAATTATCCATATCACATAAACATATCGCTATTTTAATTTTTAAAAAGTGAAATAAATGTTTTCATGCATTGATAAAATGACATATATTAAATTGAAATTTAGGTTTTAGTTATTTAAATACATATGAATTGAGTGGGATGTAAATCTTATATATTATTATTTTTAAATACACTTATGATTTATTAAGTCATTCGTTCAACCTTTGAACTTTTGAATCTCTCATTCTACCAGTTCAATGTCTGATCCAACTTTCACAACCCAAGTGTAAATGAGTCGAGCTGAGCTCGAGCTATCCTTAACTTCAATCGGGCTTTATTAATTAATCGAGTTTGGGCTAGAGCTTAAGCGTGATTTTATGAATTAGTGTTGGCCTACAAACCAATTTGTTTATTATGAAAGAGAAAATAATATTAATTTAAACTAATTTTATAATAAAATGATAAATTATGAAATAAATAATAATAACACATTTAATATAAATTTAAATATGATTTTAAGGTTTTTTAAAATTTAAATATATTTTTTATATATATTGAGTATAATTTATATTAATATATATTTTTAAAACTAATTGCCACATGAGCTAAATAGTATAGTGGGGGATATGAATCAACAACTAATTAATTCCTTGCCCATCATAAAAAAAAATTAAATTAATTAATTCATAATAATTTTAATGGTTAAAACTGATATTTTTTATGACAGATTAATATAATTAAATTAAATTAAATCACAAATAAATGCTGAAACTTTTTCTAATTGATGTTTAATTAATTTATCAAATAAATGCTGAAACTTTTTCTAATTGATGTTTAATTAATTTATCTACATCTCCTTCAACTCCTACACCAATACACCAATACCCTAACAGGCAACAAGCTGGGTGGGGGACGGCATCGGCACAGCCGACGGCGTGTGGAGAAGAGGATTTCATAAGGGGAGCTCGTGGAAAGCAGGTATCAACGAGACCAGCGGCGTGTGAAGGAGAAGATATGTTCTTGAAGGGAACCTGCTGGCGGTAGAGACGCCGCGGATTTAAGTTGAATCCGTTGAATTCAGTGATTTAACAGATCCGGGATTTGAGGTATAACGAGGGAGAAACGGGATTTAAGATTCTGCAGGAGTTAAGTCCTCCATTGGCGATCTGATTGACTGCCAAGAGATTTGATCGGTCTTACCTCCGCCGAACTGTAGTTATCGTATTCGGCCAAATGACTTATCTCGATTGACATCGTGTTCTGGCGGTGGCAGGACAATGGCTAGAGGAAACGAGGTCTCGCCGATGGAGGTCGACGAGGGAAAACCAGCAGCGAACAATCCTAAGTTCTCGATCAATGGTTCTTTGCTCTCCCTCTCTCTCTCATTTGTTTTTATTTCTTGAATTCATGAGGATTTAGGAAGGTGTTAATGGATACGATTCTGTACCCTGCAGTGCTGCAACTTCTGAAATCCGCTCAGATGCAGCACGGTTTGAGGCATCGGGACTACACCCGCTATCGGTTAGTATGGTTTGCTTCTATGGTAAATGATTTTGACTGCTGCTGTTTCAATTTTGTAGCCAAATTTGTGTTTTTTTACTTCTTTGTTGATCTATAACTGCTCAATTTGATCATTTTTTATTTTGCGAGCTGATTGTTGCCAAATTTTATGCCTGGTAGTGCTAAAATATATTCTTTTGCTTTGTATGAGTAATTATCTGAATGGGCATTGAGCCAAAATCCTGAGCCATCAGGTGACATTTCTTTTATCCTGCATTTGGAGAGAAATTTCCCATCCTATTCTTCTCGGTTGCGTCTTTTCCACTCGAGTTAATGAACCTGAAATTTGATTATTTCTTCATAAAGGTAATTCTAACCTAAGATTTGAGTTTTAATGCGCATTCATTTGCAAAGTAATTCTATCATCAAATATTATGGATGGTATCTAGAAGACATAGAATTTGGCAGCATATACCAAAGGGAGAAAACATCTTCCGTCATAACTTTTAAAGTCTTTATTCTGATTTATGATATCCTTTGGAATCAAAAGTCCAACCACATGTTATTTTGTTCAGTGCATATTCTCCTCTAGTAAATTTTGTTTGCTTATAATTTACTCGTTATTAGCATGAAGTTATGGTTAAATCAGGCCGACCTTTTCTTTTCAGGAGATATTGCACTGCACGGCTGAGAAGGCTATACAAATCATTGAAGTTCACACATGGTCGTGGAAAATATGTAAAGAAAGCTATTACTGAGTCCACCATCACAGAAGTGAGGTATGATGAATAAGTCTGTCTTGAAATTGCTATAACTGAGTCCACCATTTCAGCTGTCAAAAAGTATTTAACTTCCTTTCAAGTTTCTCTAGTGCTTTTATTGTACATTTTGGTTAATATACCATGAAATAAGTGGTGTTGGATTTCTTTTATTAAATGTTAAACAAGTTTAATGCAGTGGATGTAATTTTTTCCCCACACTTTGGTTTGAAATCACATGTCATCAACTAATATTTGTAAAAATGTTTTGATTTGATATTTCTAATCTTTATTTGGATTTTCTTTCATATAGGTTTCTTCATATACTACTCTATATGGCAGAAAGGGCATGGAGCCATGCAATGGAAAAGAGGCATTTGCCTGATGGACCAAATTCACGACAACGCATTTACTTGCTCGGTAAACTAAGGAAGGCAGTAAAGTGGGCTGTACTGTTTTCACAATTGTGTTCCGCAAAAGGAGATTCTAGAACATCTTTAGAAGCTGAGGTTTGGATCTATATGAGATAGGTTATCCGCTTATTATTATTTTTATGTACATTACAATGTGCTACCTTTGAAGCACCAATATTTCAAAAAGTCTTATGGGCCCATATCTGACATGGATTGTTCTTGACATTGCCCTGGCATGTGTTTGATATGCTTAAAATTATGCCGGATGTGTTTTTCTTTTAAAATTAGAGTTGAACACAGTCGAAACGTACCCCAACATGTGGGGATTAGACGCATACATGACAACATGGAATATTCTTGAACTACATATATATATATATATATATTTTAATCAATGAGCTAGCTTTATAAACCTTGTTTTTTTCACAAAGATGCCTAAAGTGATTTCAAAGAGAATATTAGTCTTCGAGTTAATGATCACGACGGCACCATATGTTTTGTCCAATTAGTGATACATTAATCTATTCATATTTTGTGTGATTATTTCATGACTATATACTCTCTTTTGGGTATTTAAATTTCATGAGAACAATACAATGCTGATATTGATAAAATCACATCTAATTATTAATGCTAATGTTGGCTTATTGATAAAATATTAAAAATATAGTTCTAGTAATCTAATGTTAGTTTGTCTTTTGTCAATCCTTAATTTTCTTATGGTATATATGAATTTATATTTCTTTTTTGATACTTTTTTAATTCGAAAGTATTGACATTAGGAATTTTTTATTACACATTTTATGTTAATACTTTTAAAAAAATATAATATTGGGTCCATAATGTGTTGTGTGCTGCTTTTTTAGAATTTTATTTTGCATTTGTGTCTCTCTTTTGTCCATATCTCGTGTAAATGCCCTTGCTTCATAGTGTGCCCCTTTTAGTATTAATAATTTAAATGCTAAGGCTATGCCATGTGGCCACCTTTTTTTCATATTGGCATCTGTAGACGTGCTTTCATGTACATTTTATGTTTGTTAATTCTGTAGCTTAAAAATGGCACTCCTAGGCTTACAAAAGAGTGGTAATTTCATATTTAATATGGATAGTAAACACGGGGAGGTGAACCATCTTTCAATTTGGTTGTTAACAAACAAATTGACTTTACAAATATGATTGATATCTATCTTTTCCTCATTTTAAGTTAGTGGAGTACTATATTATATTTTTTAAACTTCATCATGCATGGTTAATTCACACCATCATTTGCAAGAAAGCATGATATTGAAAGTTCTTAAATTAAACATGTGATTGGTCTCTATAATCCTTGAATAACAAATATTGTATTTTAGTTTATGTTTTACATGAGCCCAAATTTAGTTTATACTTCACCAAATATTACAGCTAGTCTCATTAATTTTTTTTTTAGCAATTTTGACTTTTTGGGAATCACACCATCTCTTAAAGAATTTCTCGAAGCTGTCTAAACAGTCTAAAAAAATTGTAGGAACTTGCTTCCCAACAAATGTATGAATAATTGTTATTTTCATAATAATAATTGTAAATGATTTAAATATTTGGATGGATTCATAGAGGAGATTGGAAAGTATTAGTTGTACAAGTCGCTCTTGACAATTCTTGTGCTTATAGAGCAATAGAAAATAAATTGATAGAGAAGAGAAATTATATCTATTGGACACCATGTGCGGAACATTGCATATGCTTTGTTTTTTTTGAAAACTTGGAGAGTCGCCTTATAGGAATGCCTTGAGCAAATAAAATGAGATTGGGCTAGTTCAGTTATAATCATAGTTAGGTTTTGGTTTTTATAAGACATTTTTTAAAAAAGAACTCCAATCAATCTCTACAACCTAATCTGTTATAGCTTATTTGACTCTACTGAGCATTGTGGAAGCAAGACAATTTTTTGGAGGCTACGTTTACCTTCATGTAATAGCTAAACTATGTTGGGGCTAAGCAAATTTAAGGAAGGTGAGTTTAAAAATTTATTTTAAGTGAAGGCCTTAGTTAAACTATGATGTGAGTTGTGCTATAGCAACAACTAAGCCATTTCATAATTTTTAAACATGGTTGACTTAGACAAAAAAATCAACTATGGTTTTTTTAATAATGTAATGGATGGGGCTTGGGAGTGTATAACCAATAATTTAAGAGAGTAATCTAACTATAAGGAAATTTGGGAAATAATTGGTATAAAGTGGGTACTTCAACTTCATTGTTATTTGCATTTCACGAAATATCATTTTAATTCTCAATTTCCATATGCTGAAAACAAGTCATTTAATCTTGAGATCAAAGTTGGGTTGTACCACTGCATGAATAGATTGATAGCTAACTCAATAGAGAGGATAAAGTTGTTTTCAACCTTTAGTATTTAGAAATATAGAAGAATTTTCTTTAGCTATCAGAAGCCAAAAATACAATTGTAAAATATTCCGCAAGTAATTTTAAACATTTATTTGTTAATATTTCAACAAATCCTTTTACTTTATTAATATTTTTTTGCTTATAATTAGTTAAATGGTGAATTAAATTTGATGATAGCACTCCCAAAGTAAGATTATTTGTCCTTAAAATATTAAGCTTTACATGTTCTTCATCTAGTTGTGAGCAAAATTAAATAGATTTTATTAAGCTCATGTCAAAAGGAGAAATCATTTGATTACCTTAAAGATGAGCTCTTTGAAAATAATAGATTAAAAGATAGGCATTTGAAGAAAAAAGCTTTAGCGGCTTATAAAGATATGTTAGTTTGTAATGATGCGGCAATAAATAATTAATTTTTTGTGGATGATAACAATAAAATTACACGATTGGGTTTACAAGAAGATATTGCCATTAATTTTTTTGATGGAGACAAGAAATAGCAGTATGTCTTGCACAATTCAAGAAAAAATTAACAAAAGTAATTTCTATAAAAACATGTAATTGAAGATATAAACACCAACAGAGACAACAACAACAACAACAAGCATCGATCCCACTAAGTGGGGTCGGCTAGATAAATCCTTTCTCCATTGCGTCCTATTGAGTGTCATATTTTCATTTAATTTTATCAGATTAAGATCATTTTTTATACAATATGCCCGAGTCATTTTAGGTCCACGTCTGCCTTTCTTAACATAAGTCAAATCTGAAACATCTACTCTGCTAACCGACGCTTAATGTGATTAAACTACCTAAGGCGACTATCTCTAATTTTATCCGCCACTGGAGCTACACAAACACTATCATGGATATATTCATTTCGCATTTTGTCTCTAAGTATCAAGTTACTCATCCACCTAAGCATTCTCATCTCAACAATACTTAACTTTGTTTTATGCTTCTCCTTTAAAGGCCAACATTATATGCCATAGAACATTGAAGGTCTCACCACTATCTTATAAAATTTTCCTTCAGGTCCAAGCGATATTTTTTTATCACACAATAAGCCTGATGTATTCTTCCATTTCAACCAACTAACTTGAATTCTACTAATAGCAACCCCATCTATATCACCATAACTTTGAACAATAGACCCGAGATATAATGATTTGATCATCAATAGTTACAACTCTCCCATTACAGCTACAACTACTAAAATTACATTCCATGTATTCAGTTTTAGGTCTACACAAATGAAGGCATTTAGACAAAACCACCAATATAGACATCATTTTAAAATTTAATTATTTTATTATTATTTTTTATTGATTAGGGAAAATGAAGATGGTTGAGATCAAAAATAAGAGGGAAGAGTAGGAGAATATTGATACAATTGAAGATGAGTTAATAGAAATTAGTTTATTATGACAATAATTCTAATGAAGTCTCACTATTTAATGGGAGTGATAGAGACTTTTCAATTTAAAAATTACATTCTTAGCGACTTAGCTTATAAATTATTTATTAATGTTGATTTAAAATTGATGTGATTTATTGTGTCAAATTTTTTTTGATTTTTTTATGTTTCTACTTTCATCATAATCTATTATGATGTTTGTGTGACACTACTTCAAGATTATGATAATTCTTTCTTTTAGTTTTGATATTAATATAATATTTCTTTGTGTAATTTGTTGTTTTCAAGATTTATGCATCAAAATGCCTCGTGGCCTATGCCTCATCTCATGGATAGAAGATATATTAATACCGGCTGTATAAATATAAATCTTGACTGATAGCTCTTGGATTACAACAAAAGGCAAGCGAAACAAGGGCCATAGGAGTTTCCGTCCAAAATAATTGTGGTAGGTTTTTCTGAATATTTGTTGAGTAGGATAAGAAGCATGGACTGATAGAATAGCTAAACACGTGGCAAGACGAGCAAAGATCTTCACATTTGGGTGTTCGGTAGAGTAAGGAGAAAAAAGGATCAAGCGGACTACTAGAATTGCAAAACACGAGCCAAGATAAACTTAGAGCTTCACATTAGGGTGTGATTTGGTAGAGTGATGGGGTATCAAGAGAGAGAGGAAGAGGTAGTGAGAGAGGAAAAGGTAAGGATCTGATAGGTTATGAATAATGGGGATAATGTGGTGGTTGGCCTACTGAATAGGATCGGTTTATGGTGATTAAGTTGGTTTAGGTTAGGTAAATAAAATTTTTATGTCTTTTATGGAAGTGTTCATTGATTCAAAAGTGCAAGCAAATATAAATTAAGTTTGATTTGAATTTTGGAGGGGAAAAGTGTTTGGCAATTTTGTGCTGCGATTGAATTTCATGTGAAAACCAAATTTTTTTAGAGAGAAAGGGGGATGCAGATGAAAGAGGATAGAACATTTTTGTTTCTAATAGGCGGGAGATTATGGAAGCAAAATTGATGGAGAAAATGGGAGTGGGATGGAGAAATAAGCTAATCATATTTACTTACGTAATAATGAGAAAATTACGGACAGAGAAGGGGCATTGGTGAAGGGGTATTCATTCAGTGAGAGGGTTGATTAAGGCTCAAGAGGAGATTTTTGTGAAGAATTATGGTAGTTTATTGAATGTAGTTCAGAGTTTAACTTTGGATAAATGTAAGGTTGATCAAGAGCCATATAAGATCTTGAGAAAAAGGTTGAATTGATTATGGTGGCCGATGATTTAAGAATTAAAAAAAAAAGACATGTCTTGAGACTTGATGGGTGCTTTGTGGATGAGTTTGTTTTTGTTGTTGATGATGATTCCTATGATGAAGTTTGGCTTTGATATTAATTAATGTACGATGCAACCTAAGATTTATGGAAGCATAGAAGAAATTTGGAAAGGAAGAAGAGGGAAGAAGAGGGAATAATAAGAAATCAAGCAAATGGCCTAGGAATAGGGAAATCAGGGAGAAGCAATGTAAAGCATCAATTTTTCTTTCTATTAATAACGATTTTCTATTACATGTTCTCTGACCTCTATTTATAATTAATTATTTGTAGAAGACTAAATAATTATGCTTATTCTAAACTAACTCATGATAATATGTACATAACAATTAAAAGATAGACAAATATACACTATACATGGACTAATAAAATAAATGCAATGATAATGATTTTTAAATGTTGAAGAATGACACATAATTCATGGTAGTCCCACGTCAATCTTGCTTTGATTGATATGAAATATATAAACACGGCAATTAGAAAGTGTTTGAATATTTTGTAACCTAATGTTATTTACTAAGTAATTATTTTGTTAACAATATTTGTCGCTTTTAAGATCTGAAGCAAGAAATCAAGTATGATTTAGGATTCACCAACTATAATAGATGAGGCCTGTTATTAAACTTTGGAGTTTGGAATGCATTTATGTTAGCCTCACATTAGAATGCATGCATTTTTCCTAGTAGCTCTAGGAAAAAAATATTACATCTATCTTTAAGCTTTGCATTTATGGCTAAAATTGATTCTATTGAGGAAATTATACTTGATGAATATTCTTTCAAAAATGAATTTCATATACTAAAAGATTTACATTTATAAAATTACTTTAGCTTCCTTTTCATTTAAAACTAAATTTGAATTTGCACCATAACTCTTTCTAAAATATTTAGTTGCATATGCTTCAAAGTTTTATTCATTTATCTTAATCTAAAATTGGGCAAAGATCCAAACTTGAATATGGAATTGAAGTTGAATATGCGATCACAAGTGAATTGAAACTTGCATTAGAATTTAATGCGCCACAAACAAATTTTCATCATCCGACACGAATTTCGAGGCAATTTTTTGAGCAATAAATATTCAAATTTTGATTAACAGTAATCTAGAGCTCCGATTTCAGTAAACTTATAGTCAAACTGACCAACTCGATGAGAAGGACCAATGATATCAAAGTTAGTCCAATTCGAGTCAAATCAAGCTTAGATTAAGTCATTAACCATTTTTGGAAGATTTCCAGACACATTTAGAAGGTCAAACAGATGTCAAATCCAACAAGCTTATAGTCGAATCGAGCGTCTCGACAGGAAGAATCTAACGAGGCCAACGCAACGAGCCTAAGATCACTCAATTTCGACATCATTAAGACACTCAAATGTCCATTAATCGCCGTTTGATTGAGGGAAACTCTCTGGACTGTTCGATTAAAATGGTTCATATTTTTGCATTAATTGCACCCAAAACACTATAAATAGAGTTTCTCCCCTCTCATGAGAGGGGAGCTTAAGCTTAGAGAGAGCCTGAGACCTTGAGGACTGACCGCCGTCGACCACCGCCGAGTGTCGTCGATCTCTGCTCTATAATATGAAAAATATAGTTAATATTTTATGTCTATGGGATAAGGAATTTCTGTAATCATCAATCAATAGTGGACTTTAGCAACTGGGTCAGGCCTCGTGGTTTTTCTCTTTCCGGGTTTTTGTCCACCTTAAAACTTCTGGAGTCGTCACTGTTTGTTACTTCTTCATCTGTGTGTGTGTTGAATTCTCGTACAATTCTAAGACGGTAATCCGTCACTCTACAATTGGAGTCGTCACTTAAAGTACTTGCTCGGTTTACTACATGACCACCAAACATAATATTCAGGACAACGAAGCCGCTCGCTCCAACACCCATCGGTCCAGAGAACATTCACGAGGTCAAAGACGGCATGTTTCTTCATCTTCTCGCCCTGGAAGATGTTATCCTACCAACGAGGGGGTTTCGGGTCCTTCTATGGAATAACGAATACGTAGAATGGAGGGGTCTCAACTAGAGATCTCACAACTCATACGTGGGACCCAATAGTTGTTATTCACACCGATGAACGAAATTCGTTTACCATTAAATCCGCGACCTACGAGAAACATACTGCTTGAAGGAACTCGAACCGGCCCCCTCCCCAAGAGGGAACATTTCCCTTGCCAGGTTGTGATGTTGAACTCCTAAACAGTGCTAGTTCTACCCATCCATCTCACCTGACACCGCCATGTCTTGCCGCCATTCTAGATGATGTCATTTCATAATGAACTATGATGCCTTGTTCTAGAAGAGTTCTCTCTAGAGAAAAATGATCGCTTCCACACTCACCGTGTAACATCCATGAATCAGAATCATCTCCCTTAGCGGATGCAGTCCTCCAACACCCCATCCCAACAGACTTCAAGCTTCCGAACATCAACACGTATAAATGGATAACTGACCCCTACGAATATATTGATCATTGATGAACTATCACGCACATTCAGAGGGCAAGCTCGAACCTGATTCTACTCTCTGCTAGGGGGCACAATAAATATCTTTAACGAGTTTGTCAGACTGTTTGTGGAGCAATTTATAGCAAACCGACGGATCATCAAAGATTCATCTATCTCTCGGGAATTTGCCAAAGCGAAGGAGAATCATTGAAGGATTACTTTCGCAAGTTTTCTACTGAAGCCCAACAGATTTCAGGAGTAGATCCGGAGTTACTAAGAGGAGTCTTCCTTGAGATGCTCTGTCCAGGACGCTTCTACTCATCATTGATGCGGGAGACAGTTCGTTCTTACGGTGACCTTGTTCACCGTGTTGAGGCAAAGATCTCTGCAGATGAGACCATCATTGCTCACAAGGAACAATTTGAGCAATTGGGGGGCATACGCAAGAATAACGCAGAGGATAACAATCAAATCTCACAATGAAAAAAGTTTAGGCAACAGGAAAATCATGAGCAACTATCAGAAAAAGAAGACACGTCACGTGTTAACATCTTAATGACAATCAAGGATCAAGAGACTGTCAAGTGGACAAAGCCGTTATGAAATCCAGATGGTGGAGACCAGTCTCAATATTGTCATTTCCACCGTGCAAAAGGAAATTAAACATAAAGATGTTGTCAATTAAAGGAAGAACTTGAACATCTAATACGCCAATGTCACATGGATCACTACTTAAAAGAACAATGTGAGGGGAACCAAAAGAAAATCGTTGGAGTTATCGAATAAGTATAACTTCAACTCATCTTATTCGAGTAAAATACTGGCTTATAAACTCTTAATTTTATTTTTGCAAAATTTTCATGTTGCTTTAAAATGTCATTTTATTGAAATTTTCTTATTTTCTCATGAAAAATTTGTGTAGAAAGCCCCCTTGAGGAAAAAAAGTATCATGCCCCAGGAAGTCGAGCCCAAGGGGCAAGACTCGACAGGAAGATACGGTACTTTTGAAAGTCAAGCCCAGGAGGCAAAACTCGATGAGAAGCTATCATGCCCTTGGAAGTCAAGCCCAAGAGGCAAGGCTCAACAGGAAGATACGAACTCCTGAAAGTTAATCCCAAGTGGCAAAACTCGATGAGAAGCTAACATGCCCCTTAAAGTCGAGCCTAAGAGGCAAAACTCGACGGGAAAATACGGTACTCCTGAAAGTTAAGCCCAAGAGGCAAGACAATGAGAAGCTACCATGCCCCTGGAAGACGAGCCCCAAGAGCAAGTTTCGATGGAAAGCTAGTAGTGGACAAGGTTCTCACTAGAAAGACTCCATATGAGTAAGTGGTTGACAAGATCTCCACTCAAAAACCTCAGAAGACTAAAAGTCTCAGAAGACACAGGTACATCAAAGACCTTAGAAGGCTACAAGCCTCAAAAGACACAGGTACACTCAAAGACCTCACAAAACTATAAGCCTCAGAAGACACAAGTACATCAAAGACCTCAGAAGGCTACAAGCCTCAGAAAACACAAGTGCATAAAATTTCTCAGAATGCTACAAGCCTCGGAAGATACCGGTTCGTTTCAAGCTTGTATAAGGCATAAACCCGATAGAAAATAACCTTGGAAGATAAAATCCTCAAAACATGATTAAAAAGACTACAAATACCGACATATACTTATACAAAGGCTACAACAAATCAGTTCATCTTCAATTAAAGTCAACATCGCCTTCCTAAAATTTCAGTACTTCTGGTGATTGTCAAGCGGTCTCCATATATCATCACCACATAAAAATGAAAATTCTCCCTCATGGTGCGGTGAGAAAACTACAACATTTCTTCATCACTTCAGAACGTGCAAGAGCGGTACAAGAATCTCCTCTGAAATACGCGATATCAAGAAAGAAGATCTCGTTGCTTACCTGCTACGCAGAACGAGAATAACTTACCTCTTCACCGCAACGTTACACTGTAATTCACCGCCAAAACACATCGTGATGCCGCAATGCCCCACCGCAACGCGTCGCCGCAACGCACACTCTTAACGCTCCGCTGCAACACGTCGCTGCGCCGTCCCACCGCAACACTCAATCACAACGCTTTACTGCAACGCTGCGCAACCACATTTCTCCAGAACGCTTCGCTGCAACATTTCTTCTCAACACTTGGCCGCAACATTGCACCGCAATTTCACTGCAACTCTTCGTTCGAATTTTTTTCCACAACTTTGCACCACAACTCTCCATCGCAACTCTTCGCTTCGACGCAACTCTTTTCCACAACATATAACGACTTTATCTTTCTTCTCACTTGTGATTTTTCTCCTCATTCAATGCCTCTATTTATAGGCTTCATATGAGACAAAACAATAAAAAAAAGAGCTGCTCATTAAAAAAACAACAGCTCATTAAAAAAAATGACAACTCATTTAAAAAAAACAGTCGATCATTTCAAAAAAAAAAGATTGCTCATTTAAAAAAAAATAAACTGCTCATGAAAAAAACCGCCAGTTCAAAAAAAAAAACAGTTTGTGCTATATATATATATATATATATAAACTATTTTCTACTTCAATTTTCAGTTTTCGAGTTCAATTATCTTTTTAATTTTTAGTTTTTGGGGCGTCCATCTTGCTGGCCCAAAAGCCAGGCTCGTAAAAAAAATAAACTTTTTGTCCCAGGCAGGATTTGAACCCTATCCTACCGCATGAAATAGAAGGGCAAGCCAACTGAGCTACATTCAATTAGCTTATTTTATATAGCTGTAAATTTTTGTTATGCTAAATATATATATTTGTATATGCATATATTGATACATATGTTGACAAAAATGAAAAAACTCTTAATTTGGATATTTTCGGACGATAAAATTGGACTCGTCTGAAAATATGAGGGCATTTGATACGACAAACAAATTTTCATCATCTGGCACAAATCTCGGGCAATTTTTTGAGCAAGAAACATTCACTTTGATTACCAGTCATCTAGAGCTCCAATTTTAGTAAACTTATAGTCAAACTGACGAGCTCGATGAGAAGGACCCAATGATATCAAAGTTAGTCCAATTTGAGTCAAATCAAACGTAGATCAAGTCATTAAATCATTCTTGGAAGATTTTCGAACACATTTGGAAGGTCAAACAGATGTCAAATCTGACAAGCTTATAGTAGAATCGAGCATCTCGACAAGACAAATATAACGAGCCCAAGATCACTCAATTTCAACATCATTAAGGCGCTTAAATGTCAATTAATCGTCGTTTGATTAAGAGAAGCTCTTCGGACTATCTGATCAAAATGGTTCAAATTTCTGTATTAATTGCACCCAGAACACTATAAATAGAGCCCATCCTCTCTCATGAAGGGGGAGCTTAAGCCTAGAGTGAGCCTGAGACCTTGAGGAGCTGCAGCTCAGCATCACCGCCGACCTCCGTCAACCACTGTCGACCGTCGCAGACATTCGTCGACCACCGCCTACCGCCGTCGACCACCGCCTACCTCATTCGACTACCGCCGACCTCCGCCAACTACCGCCGACCTCCATGTACCTCTGCTAACCTTCATCAATCACCACTAACCAGACGTCGATAGTCGACGTTGTAATCTGTCTTTCCCTTCTATGGGACGAAATTTCTGTAATCATTAATCAATAGTGGGTTTTCGCAATTGGGTCAGACTCCGTGGTTTTTCCCTTTTCATGTTTTTCACGTTAAAACTTCTGGAGTCGACACGTCGTGTTTCTCTTTCATC
>NW_018164842.1:624638-647326 GCF_001263595.1 Phalaenopsis equestris | reverse complement strand
TGAATTCTCATATAACACTAAGACGATAATCCATTACTCTACTGCCGCGGATTTTCTAGCGCGCATCATAATTTGAATTTATTTTTGATTTTGAGTTGAATGGATTATGTTTATTGCAATTGTTAAATCATATTAAACTTCTAATAATGTAACTACTTTGGAATTATTTATGGATCAATCAATCATATATAATCTTATTTTTAATTCTTGGCTTCATGGTTCATAAATTTATAAAAAGATTCTTATCGAGAAAGTCTATTTGTTGAAAATAACCATGAATTTATTTATGATAAATTTTTCAAAAAAGAAAAACAGAAATCTAAACTTTAGAACACTATTCTTTGGTTGAATTTAAATGTATCACTGTGCTTTATCTTTAATCCATTTTGGATTTTTTATTTAAAGAGATTGTTTGCCCATATGCTATACACATCTTTTGTAAAATAAAAATAGATATAGTTTGCGGCTTATTAAAAAAAATTGGAATCTGTTAATTTTTGACATTAAGTTGTTTTCATCATTTCCTATAGTGAAATTTTTAATAGTGTAACCATTATTGAGAAATTCTTTCTTAATTTTATTTGTACAAGTCTTTTGCTTAGCCCATTATTCATCCACATATTTGCTTGAAAATATTTGTTGAAAGCTTATTGTAAATTATAACGATTACAAGTTTCTTGAATATATTGTCAAAAAATAAACAAATATCAAAGAAATTAATAATATTATGGCAACTCTTATATTTGCAAGAGCCAAGAATTGTAAAATTTATTTAAATTTTACTTCATAAACCCTTAAAAAATCAAATGCATGAAAAGCATGATCATTAAGTTAAAACATTAAATTTGCATAAATGTATATAATTAATGGCTATGAAAATGTGTTCATTAATATTAATTGATATTAATAATTTTTTGAAGGTTATCATCTATATACAATTTGTCAGAGTTAAATGTTCTAGGTGGTTAGAAATGATATGGTTGATATCCATGGGCTTCTAGTCTCTTCAATTCCGTTGGCTTCCTTTTTAACAGATTGCTTCATGTGACTCTTATAGGATTAGAAATTAGTTTGCAACTTCTTTGATTGGTAGTTTTTTTAGTTCCGTCGATTTTGCTTTCATAGCTTTATTTATGAGTCTGTTGATTTCGTGACCGGTTCCCTTCCAACAACAACAACGACAAGCCTTTATCCCACTAAGTGGGGCGGCTGTATGAACGTTTTTTTTTCTATTGTGTCTTATTGAGTGCCATTTTTCCATTTAATTCTACTAAATTAAGATCATATTTTTTACAATATGCCCAAGTCTTTTTAGGTTTACCTCTCTCTTTCTTAACAGAAATCAAATTTAAAACATCTTTTCTAACTGGATCATTAGATGGTCGACATTCAATTTGATCAAACCATCTATAAGATGTTTCTCTCTAATCTTGTCTGTCACCGGAGCTACACCAGTACTTTCACAGATACATTGTTTCATGTTTTGTCTGCACGTGTCAACTCATCTACCTAAGCATTCTAATCTCAACAACACTTAACTTAGTTTTATGCTTCTCTTTTAAAGGCCAACATTTTGTGCCACAAAGCATTGCATGTCGCACCACCTTTTAAAATTTTTTTTTAGTCTAAGCCGTACTTTTCTATCACACAATAAGGCCTATGTATTCCTCCAATTTAACCAACCAACTTGAATTCTACTAATAAAATTTTCATCAATATCACCATCACTTTGAACAATTGACCCTAGATATCTAAAAAGTTTACTCCTTTTAATGATTTGATCACTCATAATTACAACTCTACCACTAGATCCTTATTTTACCTGTCATGCGAACAATTGTTGTAGGCTTTTGAATTCTATTATTTTTGGCTTCTTTTTTGAATGACGACTTCATATCCTATTTGGTGTTTAATGATGTGTATAAACGTGTTCCAAGTCATAAAAATACTCTAAAGGATTTAGTAAAATAATAGTTTTTAGATGTGCAAATCATTTCTGTTTTTTGGGATTTCAATCATTAATCAAGTGTGAGACTTGAAACATTTTGATAGAGATAATCTCCCTACCTGTGAGGCTTGCTTATGGATTACCTTTCTTTTTCAATTTTTTTTTTCTATTTTACTTTCTTCTTTTATTATATTAGTTAAAAGTGATGCTGATATTAATCAAATGAATTACAATTTTGTTTCTTTCTTTGTGCTTGGAATTTCATTCGCTTTATATGGCTTTATCAGCTCTTATTTTTTCATCTTTAATTCTTATTAGAAGGTCAGAGTTTGCTTGGCTAAACTAGGTTTTCATCATTTCTGTTTTTATTGAAAGTGGCAAATATTTTTTTCGACATCAATAGCTTGCTTTCCAGTAATGGTTGTCTGTTGCATCAGTTGATTTCATCTAATTCTATTTGGTATGCTAGATGTGTTTTGGATACCCAATAACCTTGCCCTCATACGGTATCATTCGTTGCTTATATTATTGCAACTATGCATAAATCAAACATGGAAAGCAAAATTGTGCTTAAGATGCAGCTTTTGATTTCAAACTTTTGATTGATCTTAACTCAACAAGAAGTACATAATCAAGATCTTTATTTGGTTTTTTTGTAATTTAATAACTAGATGATCTAGTTGAGCTTTCATTCAAGTTTCTTTTAAAGGCAGAAAGGAGGTTTGGTGGAAACCAAACAAGCTGATCAACATGGCATCTTTATTGGGTTAAATGTAAATGCTTAGAGAACAAGGAACAATATAAGGTGGCTCGTAGGCAGTCTAATAGAACAATTTATGACGCTAAAAGTTCTACTTTCAATGATCTTTATAATAGATTAGATACTAAAGACGGTCCTAAGTATATGAATAAACTAGTCAAACAAAGAGAAAAGAAAAATAAATATTTAATTCAAGTAAAGTATATCAAAGATGAAAGACAAAAAATATTTTTCGTAGAGTATAATATTCAACACAGATGACTGAGCTATTTTGGTAGATTTTTCAATGAAGTTTTTGAAATTAAGACCGACCTTAGTGATCATAATATTGTTAATAATAATAAAATATTTTATTTTTACCGTCACATTAGTAAAAGAAGTTGATGAGGCTTTAAAGAAAACCAATGGTGGAAATCAATAGGACATGATGATATCCCAATTGAAGTGTGAAAATATTTAGGAGATTTGAGAGTTTTTTTGGCTTACTACACTCTTTAATATTATTTAAATACTAAAAAGATATCTTAGTATTTTGGTCCCCATTTTTAAAATAAAGGTGATGCACAAGAGTATGCAAATTATAGAGGAATTAAGTTTATGTGTTATACTTTAAAATTATGCGAGAGGGTAATTGAGCATAGGTTAAGACATGATACAAAAATTTCTCATAATCAGTTTGAATTTATGCCAAACAAGTTTATTATGGAAGCTATACATTTATTGAGAGGTTTGATGGAGAAGTATAGAGAGAATAAAGAGGATCTATATATGATTTTTGTTGATTTAGAAAAAGCTTATGATAGGATCCTAGGAGAAGTTCTTTGGAGAGGATTAGAGAAGAAATGTGTTGATATGACTTATATTCAAGTCATTAAAGATATATATAGTAGAGTTGTTACTTATGTTCGAACGGAAGGAGAATTGACCAAGTATTTTTGTATTTCAGTTGGATTACATCAGGGATCGACTTTAAGCCCTTATCTTTTTGTTTTAGTTATCTGTGTTCTTACCCGACATGTACAGAAGGATGCATTGTATGATTTTCGCTGATGATATACTTCTCATGAATAAGACTAGATAAAGAGTTCAACAAAAACTTGAATTATTGAGGGGAATATAATTTTAGTAGTAGTAGCTCTAGTGCCAGAATTGTAACTATGGGTGATCAAATCATTAAAAGGTGTGATCGTTTTAGATATCTCGGGTCTATTGTTCAAAGTGATGGTGATATAGATGGAGATGTTATTAGTAGAATTCAAGTTGGTTGGTTGAATTGGAGGAATGCATCAGGCCTATTATCTGATAGAAAGTACCGCGTTGACTGAAAGGTAAATTTTATAAGGTGGTGGTGAGATCCGCAATGCTTTATGGTGCAGAATATTGGCTTTTAAAAGAGAAACATAAAACAAAGCTGTGTTGTTGAGATGAGAATGCTTAGGTGCACGAGTGGCTTGACATTTAAAGACAATGCGAATTGAATATATTCGTGATAGGGTTGGTGTAGCTCCGGTGGCAAACAAGATTAGAGAATCGTCTTAAATGGTTTAGCCACATTAAACGTCGACCATTTGATGATCTTATTAGGAGTAGATGTTCTAGATTTTACTTATGTTAAGAAAGACAAAGGTAGACATAAAAAGACTTGGGTAAATTGTATAAAAAGTGATCTTAATCTATTATAATTAAATGAAAATATGACACTCAATAGGATGCAATGGAGAAAAAGAGTTCATGTAGCTGACTACACCAGTGGGATGAAGGCTTGTTGTTGGTTTTGTTGTTTTTTTGGTTCATACAAGAGTTGTGTGAGTACAAAGATGAGCTTTCAGTGCTAGATGAACCCACACTTTCTGCCATCATGAGCTTTTTCCAACTTTCCTCTCTTCCAACTTCAACAAAAGCTTCCGTAGTGGTAGGGAGATGTTTCATTCCCATGATTCTTCCTCTAACCTCATCTAAGTTCTTATTTGCACCTAATAAAAACTTGATTATCCTCTTTTTCTCCACTGTAATTTTTTACATCATAGCATTTTGAGGACACTTCTGTACATATGTATCATACATATCTAAATGTAACTAGTGTCTTGAGAGTATATTGAAGTATTGAGTAACACTCAACTCTTCTTGTTGGAGCTCTTGTAGATTTATCTCAATCTCGACAACACAAGACACTTGGGAAATATAGCTCGTGAGACTTATTTTAGTACCGGAAACAATGCCATGAGTTATGGTTATGATCAATGAATTGAGTAATTGTGCAATTTCCTGTGAAAATTTTCTCCTTTTATTTTCCATAAAAATACATAAACACAGATTTAGACCATTGAAGGAAGTTATGGTCATTGAGTTTATGGTTTGTGATAAAGGAAGAACGTTTGTGATAAAGGAAGAGAGTTCAGTGGCTGCTTAGACAAATTTCCTAGTATTTGATTCTAAGCTAACCTCCGGAGTGGAACTAGACGTCTTCATTCTATACTTGTTCATGGAACCTCTACATGTTTAGGGTGGTTGTTTGTTGTTGCTTGCTGAAGGAAGATTGAGGGGTCGTGCCACGAAGCCTCTGGATTTTAAGGAGGAGTCGGAGGATCCTAAGGGAAGGAGGCTGAAGAGGGTTGTCGTTGCTGCCGGGAAGGAGGACTCCTTGATCGTGTTGATCTTCTTCGTTGCCGTCAATTGTTCTGTGACTTGCGACAAGATTAGCTGCTTCGAATTCGTCTGCATTGATCAAAGTCTTACTTCAACTTTGTTTGCTTCGTTTGCATTGATTGAAGGCTTCGGCTGTAGGAGGAGTCCAACGACTTTAGAAGAGAACAAAAGAGGGCTCATAGGCTGGCTGAAGGGATTCTGGCAGCTGCAACGAGGATTCCAGCTACTTGGACGGCCGTTGGAGGGGCTCTAATGGCTAAAGGAGATCTAGTGTTTGTTTCCTTGCTCTAATACCGTGAAGAAACTATAAATAATTTTTTATTTACTTGTTATAAGCATTACACTACACATCATATATATAAAATAACAAACATAAATAAAATAGGAATTCTTGTAAATAAGGAAGAACATAAAATAGGAAATACAAATAAAGGAAACACCATTATTAGAGTATATTTTGAGATAAGGAAATAAATTTCTTTCTAATGCAAATTTTTTACGAGGACGGCATCCATATAAACCTATGCATGAAAAGGTATCTCTCACTTTTAGAAAGTTGTAATAGTGTTATCTTTTGTTTGAAATAAAGATATGAGTGCTATGTGTGTAAATATGAAAGTTTAGGTATAAATACATAAGAATTGTTTGCTATTTATGTAAATGCCTCAAAAAATATCTATAAAGCAATAAGGACGCTGGAGCCAAATAAAAGTCTGGAAGCGGTCTACAATGTATACTTCTGAAAAGTTATCCCTAATGCACCCTTACAGTAAATTAGCTTAAACTCAAATTTTCACAGTCTGGGTTTTTTCTATGATGAAGACAAACTATTCTACAGCTTGTTTGGGAAGCTTACGTTAACATATGAATTCTTTTCTTTCGTTGTGAAAAATGGTTTTGCTTACCCCCTGCTAGACCACTGGAAAATGTTTGGTTTGCAAGTACTTAGGACAATTAAGAAGCTGTCTTTGCTTAATGTGGATGAGAGATTATTTGCAATCCTTTTTTGAGCTTTATTTTTCTACAAGATTTTTTCTATAGTTTACAGTTGATATGCATGTACTAGTATTTTAGATAATGTTTGTAATACTAATTTATACTTTTCCAATAAAGTTGTAAATTTTATTTATCTAATTCAGTGGATTATAGTAATTTCATTTGAAATCATCTTGGTGCTTGTTCACAATGTTTTTGTTGGAAACCGTATGCTCTTTTGTACCTCTAGCAATTATTTTTCTCTGATGATTTGGTGGATGAAATATTTCAGCAGCTCGTTTGTCATGTTGATTTGGTTTCAGTGCAGTTCAATGAGACTTACATCTATGTCTTTTTAATGGCTATTCTAACTGCATTATTCTGTAATGATAATTATGATTATCATATTCTTCGGTGACATTTCTCATTTTCTTCTTTTGTAGGTACCAAGCACAATCATGCTTTATTTGGTCCTTGTGTAATTTAATTGAAAATTAAATAGTTGATTTGGTTCTGCTGACTTAGATTATTCAATTTCTCATCTATAATTTGAAGTTTGTGCAATATCAACATCTTCATCGCTCAAACTCTTTCCGAACTTGCTTTTTAATGTATAATCCTGAATGATCGTCATATTCCCTCACAATATTAAGTGATACAGTCTATGTTTCTTTCTGTGGATTTAATATCATTACTCACAACTTTGGTTTATTGTTGTGTAGGCATATGCTTCGTATATGAAAGGAACACTATTGTTTGAACAGGATCAAAATTGGAAAATTGCATTGATGAATTTCAGAAAAGCCAGGTACATGTGTATCAACTTAAAATAGTCTTGATGATCAAAATTTGTTACATAATAAACTGATCGCCTTTAATCTGCTGTACAATTATGCCGTGTCTTTGGATAGTTTGTGCACTAAAAATTAAAATTGTTTCTTTATTTTAATTCAGTCCTGTATACTTGTTGCTTTTGTCCTTTTGATTCACATTTTCTTGAGAAATCTATTCAAGATGCTTGCCTATGAATGTGCCGTAGGGATGTATATGAGGAACTTGGGAAATATGGCAGCATAGAAAATCAGATTTTGTGTCGTGAGCGAGTTGAAGAGTTGGAGCCAAGTATTAGGTACTGTCTGCACAAAGTTGGTGAATCAGACTTACAGACGTCTGAACTAATGGATATTGGGGATGTTGAGGGGCCTGCTTTGGACCTTTTTAAAGCTAAATTAGAGGCAAGTTTGGGTCCTTAACGCATAAGTTTAACTTGTTACTTCCGATTCATGCTTAACTTTGTTAAGAATAAATTTAGTTCTTTTGTTGGTTCTTATAATTCTTCAGGGGGCATAATGCAGTTGAATTTTTTTTGCTCTTTCTTTTGAAGACAAATATAGGCATTTTTCTCACAGAACTCTAATATGCCTTATTTATTTTCTGATATGTTATTAAAATGTTGCGTATTAATTATTCATGATTCTTTTATAACAAAGGCTTGTGAACATATTGGTAAAATTGGAAATGTTGTTCATGTGCGACTTGAATGATGCGAATCATTTTGTCTTTTGGCCAAAATGAATTTTGAAAGATTAAAATCCTGATTTTGGCCAAAATGTATTGGTGAAAATTTTTTATATGTCTACTTGACATGCGTTCAATTGGTATTTCAGGCTGTTATGGCTGAAGCAAGATCCCAGCAGGCAGCTTCTATGACAGAGTTTTACTGGCTCGGGCATAGGTTTCCTATCAATAATGCAAAGACCCGCGTCTCCATATTGAAAGGTTTGTAATTTTTTTGGTTTTTCTCTGTTGAAGTAAAGTGTCTGGAATGTCACTTCAATTAAAAACTTTCCATGAAAACTTCTCATCTCTTGTTAAAAGTGAACTGAAGCAGTGAACTTAATTTGTGCTACTGCAGTGTTACTGAACTACCTTCATCTCTTTGATTAGTTGATTTTGTTTTCCTTTAATTGAAAATGATGCTCAGCTCAGGAACTGGAGAAAGAATTACATGGTCCAGCAGCAGATACTCTTCCAGCGGAAAAGAAATTATCCATGTTTGATAAAATTTTTTCTGCATACCATGAAGCAAGAGCTTGCATTCGGAGTGACTTGGTATCCATCATGTTTTGAAGTATTTCATATAATTTAGTTATGCAAATATTTGCAACCTAATTCTAGCGGAAAAATAGAATTAAATTTTTCTAAAGCTATTTTGTTGACATTTTCTAACAATTTGTTAAATCAGGCTTCTGCAGGGAATGCAGACAATGTAAAAATTGATTTGAATGGCCTTGATAAGGCTGTTAGTGCTTCTTTGGGGCAGCGCACCATAGAGCGCAACCAAGTACTGATTTCTATTGCAAAAGCCAAGTTTACAAAGCAGAAAGATGAGAAAGGGGAGAAAATCACAAAACCAGAGGAGCTTGTTCGGCTTTATGATCTTCAAATGCAGGTATGGTGGTTGAAATCTGAATTAGTTAAAAATTCGATTAACTATAATGTTCTATCAGTGTTTAGTTAAAAATTCGATTAACTATAATGTTCTATCACCAAACTAGCCTGCACTTTTAGTGTTTTTTTTTTTCTCTATTTCTCGTGATAAATCAAACTTTTTTTCTTTCTGCAGAATTCAACCGATTTATATGATTTGGTAAGCTCTCAAAGAAATATGAACCACGAAGAAGAGTTATTTGTGAAGGATTATGAACTCAAGGGTTTGGCTTTCCGGGCGGAAAGGTTTTTATTGCTCCTCTCATGTTCGCAACTCATCATAGGCTGATATTGAAACGACATTTGTCGTGCAACATATGAATTATGTTTTATATTAACATCCAGTAATGAGCATTATCTGATTCAATCAATTTTATTATGATATGAGGCTGATTTTGTTGCCTGCGTGCATGAAAAAGGCTGGTTCATTGTTTCTCGCATATATTTATCTATATACATTTTTAATTATCAGTGAACCAGTTGAGCCTTGTTATGTGAAGTGTAAACTAACAAATGTCTTTCTATGAGTGCATTTTTATATTCTGATCTCAGTTTAAATTTTTTTTGTTTCCAGTTTTATTCATGGTTTCCTGAGACAGCGTTTTACCCCAGTTTAAATTCTTTTCACCATACATCGTATATTAATGTTAATGGATTGCGTTCATTTTTGGCTTTGATCCCTTTAAACAATCATGTAGGTGCTTTTACCTGGCGAAGTCTTACAGTTTTGCTGGCAAAAGGGCTGAAGCCTATGCCTTATTTCGACATGCTCGAAATCTTGCAGATGAGGTTCTAAAGAAACTACAAATGGCAATTAATCCTGATCAGGTACTTCTCAAATGGAAGATTTACATACACACCACTCAATTCCAATGTATTTATATATCTAACACTTCATTTTTTACATACATACCACCTTGTGTATGAAAAGGTGTATTTTACATTTTCAAAATTGAAATTTTGATATTTTTGATGTGATATGAAAGATTTGCATGGTATAAATGCTAAAAAGGAAAGTTTAGATGTTATATATGTAAATACAGAAGAATTGGATGTTCTATATGTAAATGCCTCTTGTTAAATTAGTCATCTGTTTCACTTCTTATACTCCTCCAATTTTTGTCTTGAGCAATTCTGTTGACCATAAAAAATTTTAATTTTCAAACCTGAGCTCTGTCAATCTGGAATTATCCTGAAAATATGCATTTTTACTTTTCTTTTGATGAATGGTTTCTTGTATATCAACAATGCCTTGGCCTTTAATTGGTTTACAGGCCCTAATCAAGGATCTTAAGACATTGTCTGAGAGCTGTAGATCGAACAGCTGCATCGAGCATGCAACAGCGATCATGGAGGACGAAAAAATCACAAAAAAGCTTTCCAAAGATGTCTCAACTATATCATTAACAGGACCAGAGAAGAAGGTGGTTTTTGCTGTTTTTTTACTCCCTGAAACTATTTATTCGCGGCTTGAATGAGTAGTCACCTCACATTCCTCGCAGGAAGAGAAGTTTCTCCTTGAAAAGCTTGATGTCTATGAATCGGCAATCGGCGAGCCAAGCACGAAGTCTGGTCCTTGGATTGAGAGATTTCCTCCTCCATTCCAAGCAGTTCCTTGTAATCCTATTGTCCTTGATATTGCCTATAGTTCTATTGAATTCCCATCTTTGGAGAACAGGATGAAGAAAGATAAGAAAGGCATCTTCAGCAGGTTGTGGGGATGAGAATGGAGGTTTTTTATACAATTTAAATTTCTCTAGAAATGTATGTTGATTCCTTTGCTTCATTCTGAGAAAAAAGAGTGATTTTTTTCGTTTATTGATTTGTTTTTTTAGCTATTTGGATTGTGAGACGAGCTCCATTTTGTTTTGTTGTACAATGAGATCTAAATGTCTGAGAGGCTCATTTCATCAAATTATGAGGCTTCAGTCATGTTACGTTTTTGCTTCATCTGACTGATGATTCCTATGAAAATGTTATTTTGACAGAATATCTTACCTCAAGCTTTTGATATTATTTTTTGGTTGATTTACATAAATCTCTCTCAATTCTTATGTATTTGACATTTAATTTTCAATTTATACATATCCAACTTTACCCATGCATTAAAAGGTATTGAAAGGTATATTTCACTTTTTAAAAGTTAAAATAATGTTATCATATCAACCAAATTTTATTTCAAATCAAAACACAAATAAATAAATAAATAAATAAAACAATAAAGTGATCCCAAACAGCTTAACTTCACAAGAGTCAATATAACTGCATCATGATTCATAGAAAGCACTGCACAAAAAATCAAAAAACAGAAACTCTGGAACTGTTTATATTTGCTGATACCAATTAGTAAATAATCCAAAGAACATGAAATAAAATACGCCATGAACATCAGTTAATCCACCACCCAAACCTTTACATGTGAGCCAACTAACCAGCTCAGCTTCCTACACCCAGAACTCAATTAAGCTTACAATGTCATGTGGAAACCTACATGTATTAAACTTACAACACCTTATTAATGTGGTTATTCCCATAAAACACTCTTAATAAAAACAGCCATATTTATTCCCTGATCCCATTGCATGGAATAGAACACTGGCCCCTCAATCATTTGGTAAAAATAGATAACATTGTCAAAATGATACGGTGACTCTTTGTTGTGGGATCATTTTAATCTCAGAGTTTATAAAAATATCAATTTAATCCCAACCTTTTTAATGAAAGTTAAAAATAGTCCTCCCTAAGGAGTAATTTAACTCAGATTAAAAAAGGATGGAGACAAATTTGGCACTTTGATCAACTCTCGGACTAAAATGACCACAATCTAGGGATCATTTTGAGACTATATGCTGGCCTGTCATGAATGTCCTCCTCCACATGGTGCTTCTCACAATATCGACAACACTTCCGCGACATTACCGATGGTTATCATAATTCTCGTACCGAAACCTGGCTTCGAGGATAGCCTTCTCTAGAGCTTCATATTTAACAAGTGAGGATTCTGCAAAGGACTTCAACCGATCAAAGAAGACGACTAAACTGGACTGCAAACTATCATAGTTCAAGCTCCAATCAACAGATACATCGTTTCTCTCAATCTCCTCATAATGTTCGCCGCCTTTAACTCGCCGAGAAAGAGAGAAGGTAGATCTTAAGCTGCCATTACCCTTTTCTGTGCGAGGCAGGAAGAGACCTGTGACTTCAATCAGATCACTTATGGCATCTTCCACTTCTTGTTCAGGAAGTTCGTCCATTAGGTCTAGCCAGTTTCGGCAAGTTACGAAGATTGGTGGAGCGATATCGGTTCGAGGGGAGAATTGAGGTGGCCTTCTCCTTGAAGATTTCTGTTTCGGCGCAGGAGGCATGAGGACACACTTGAGTAGCCAGTTATTTATGGCTTTTAGATAGGATTTGTGTTTTGAAAGCCATTTACTGAAGTTTGAACTGAGAGAATTGAGCTCTTGCTGGAGATGAAGGGTTGCCTGCTGGTGGGACTCCGAATGTACTGAAACTTTAGAGCTGATGTTGTTGCTTGCGTCTGAGATGAGTTTGTGCTGGTTTTTGTGGCACTCGAGCATCACAGCCCACATTCGAGTTAAGCTGTGTTGGGAAATATTGGGTAAAAATGTTAAGAAATTAGAAATTGGAAGAAAGTTTGCAAAGGAAGATGGAGATGCATATAACAATCACACACTTCTAGCAGGCATCAAATATAAAATTCAACAACTAAAAATAGAAGCAACTGCCATTAAAAATAATAAGCATACAAGGTGGTTGTCTTAATAGTAATATATGCACAACTTCGCTTATAGAAAGGCTGAAAATAGAAAACTATAGACTACAAACAATTATAAATAATATCTTAACTGTTTCCTACTGCAAATCCAATCTTTGATGCCAGCCTTTATTATTTTTTTTTTTTTCCAAGAGATGAAGAATATTAAAATTTTGGGGCATTTACTTAAATATAATTTATGTTAATTTAGAAAAAGCTTATCATAAGGTTCTCAGAGAAGTATTTTGGAAAGTTCTAGAAAGAAAGGTGTTGACATTGGTTATATTCAAGTCATTAAAAATATGTATACTAGAGATGTTACTTGTGTTCAACACAGGAAGGATTGACCAAGTATTTTCCTATTTTGGCTGGATTACATCATGGATCAGCTGTAAGCCTATATCTTTTTTGCATTAGTTGTGGATGTTCTTCGTAGACATTTACATGAGAATGTATTTTGGTGTATGCTTTTCACTGATGATATCCTTCTTGTAGATAAGACTAGAGAGAGTGTGTTTAAGAAAAACTTGATTTATGGATGTCAACTTTAGAAACTAAAGTCTTTCATTTGAGTAGATCTAAAACTGAACATATGGAATATAATTTTAGCAGTAGTAAATCTAGTGGAAGGATTGTAACAACTTGTGATGAAGTCATTAAAAAGAGTGAATGTTTTAGATATATCGGGTCTATTGGTCAAAGTGATAGTGATATGGAAGGTGGTGCTATCAGTAGAACTCAAATTGGAAGAGAAGCATAAAATTAAGTGTTGCTAAGATGAGAATGCTAAGGCGGATGACTGAATTTTACACTTAGAGACAAAATGTGAAACAAATATATCCGTGAAATGGATTAGCTCTAAGGATAGACAAGATTAGAGTCATCTTAGAAGGTTTGGTCGCGTTAAATGTCACTCAATAGATGAACTTGTTAGGAGTGTAGATGTTTTAGATTTGACTTATGTTAAGAAATGTAAATGTAGACCTAAAAAGAATCGATCATATTGTATAAAAAATGATCTTAAGTTATTAGAATTAAATGAAAAGATGGCACTCAATAGCACACAATAGAGAGAAGGATCCATGTAGTCAACCCCACTTAGTGGGATAAAGACTTGTTGTTTATTTATATAACACCTAATTCCTATGAATTTACATATCTAACACCAAAATTTTGTATTCACACGCGCACACACACATATAAACACACGCACGCTCGCGCGCACACACACACAAACATATACATTTTTTTTAAAGAAAACCCAATGACTAATATATTAAAAATAAAGTATGATACAGATAAATTGTGTGGGAGGGCCCAAACATGACACCATGCCCACACGATAACCGCCATATGAAAATGGTTCCAAAAAGAGAAAACACAAAAAAATACATGAGAGACCTAAAGAAAAGAAAAACAAAAAAGTGTCAAAATCCGGAGTATCAGGTAACTAAAGAGTGATCCAATTTTTTCTTGCCTCTGCCTCCTAGATTTCTGGGGAAAGCCCCAGCCAATAAATTAGTGAGATAAGTGACATTGCCAATAGTAACCAAGGAAAAAATTGTTTATATATATTGAATCTTATATGTTAGATATATAAAATTGAGTAGTATGCACGTAAATCTTCCTAAAATTTAAGAAAAGAAGGAACATGCCCATGAATAAGCGAGTGCAATTTTTTTCAAAAAAAGGAAAGATATGACTGCTAAATTTGAGAAGTTCAAACAAGAAATTGCAATGAAGAAAAAGTAGGAGTTGCATCAGCTAGGAGCATACCCTGCAATCAACTCCTCTAGTTGTGGCTGTAGCTCCTTATCCCTTAACTCTTCAATTGCCATCGATATAGAGTTGATCCTATGAATGGCAACTCTAATTCTTGAATGCAAATCCTTTACAGCAGAACGGGTTTTATCAATTTTGTAGGCGCTTTCTCCTCTCGAATCTTGCTGTCTTAACATCCTGCGCTTCAAGTCATACTCCCTTCGGATGAAACCACTAGCCTATAGATCGAAGAATGTTGCAGCATTTGTCATATATTAATCAAACATGGATAAAAATTCATTAAACCGTGTTTTATATTCATTGAAGTTTTGTTTATCTTGTTTTGAGTTTAACATTGCATATTTTCCGATTATTTGTATCAGTTACATAAGTAAATAAGACGCCATTTCAAGCCTTAAATGCATAGATTATCAGAATGGGCTTTAACAAACATCATATGTAATTTGATTCCATTTATCTACGTTTTTTATGTTTGGATGCTCAAGATCATAAGAAATCTTTAACAGAAGGAAGATTTACGTACATATCACTCAAGTGCTGTGAATTTACATATCTAACACGTAAACTTCAATTTTTACCTAGATGCCACCTTAACCATTCATGGAAAGATTTATTCCACTTTTAAAAGCTAGAAGAGTGGCATTTTTAACGTGACATAAAAGAATTGGATGGTAAAAGGGTAGAAGAAGAGTTTAGGTGTTAGATACTTAAATGCATGTGAATTGGGTGGTATGCATGTAAATGTGCTTTAACAAAAAGGAATCCTGAGTGGATATCAGTCATATGACAGTTGGCGTCACAAATATATGAAAATTACTACAGATAAAAATACTCTGCAACTTTCTTATCTGTTGGCATTGATTAAAGCCATATAAATATTGCAAGCAATGCAAGAGTTATTAGAGATTGTTAATAGAATGTAAACAGATTAAATCCATGATTGGTATCCAAAAATAAGAAGAAATGGATGACAGAAGAATTTATAACTTTACAAGCTAAGAAAGATTACCTTAACTTCATCATAAAGTTTTCTTTCCCATGCATACAACCTATCCAATGTGGATGCATGACTCCCTGAATTCATGCAAGTGCTGCCAAGAAGATTACTGTTCAAATCCTCAGAATCATCTTTTGTTGCTGTACCAGAAGGAATTCTCGATGAAGAAGAGATCGAAGACATAGAACCATGCCATGGCAAGTATTTCATCTCATTGGACGCAGGAACTGCAAGAAACGCCGAACAAGGAATTTAGATGAGTAAAAAATTCAAACAATAATTACTATATGGAGTTTATCTCACATGATTATGCATAAATGCAGAGATGCATCAGAAATCCTTACAGTATTTAGCTGGATAACAAGCTTTGTCATAACATTCAGTCTAAATATTCATGAACAACTCTTGTTTTGATATTTGCTAAATTACTTGATTTTACAAAAATGATAAAAACATGAATGGGTTGAATAAGCTCGCTAATAAACAAAATGATACCCTTATCCCTACTATTTGTGGTATGTTTGACACAATAACAGATTGATACAGGCATAAGCGAGGCAACAGACTCTTCATCATGCCTCACGGAACTTTTGTTTTTTGTTTTTGTTTTTGTTTTTTTTTTCCTTCAATCCTGAAAAAGCTTGAAAAAGAATTTAAGATTTGAGGTTGAATTACGTACAAATAAAGATATACATAAGACCCCAAACTCTCTCTCTCTCAAAGCTATAAAGTTCCATAATTTTCTCGTATCTGCATTTAGCTCAAAGCAATTGAGTTGAGCTTGAACATACCAGGTCCAAAAAATCACACCTCAACCTCTCTTTATAGGAGAGAGTTTTTTTGTATATGTTCCATGTCAAATAAGAGACTGCCCAAAGATTTTATCCTCATACTGCGCGAACTTTAAGATTTGGGATTCAAAGTTTCACACAAGTTCAACTCTTATAGTTAAATTATCCCCCACCTAATAATAAGTGTTTGACCAAATCTAGAAGTTTGGAAATTCCAATACAGGAACAAACTGTCGAGCGATGAAAATACAAGTCAAGTTTCATTTTTTTATTATTAACAATTACTTATCAAAAAATAATTGGAGTCATCAAGGAAAGGAAATTAAATTAATTCAATTATAAATTTATCTTCCTTTATATTGATCATGTCTTCTATATATATTATGTCCTCTATTACTCATTTCTAATCCAAAATTTCAACATGAATATAATAATTTACATCACAAATAAGCTATCAACAACTAGTGAATACTCATAATTTTAAATCATAGTAATGTAACGAAAGAAAACCACATGCATGCTATTTAAACATATTAAATCAATCTAAAAACAATTATCATTTTATTATTCAATCATGAACTTTCAATAAAGTTTAGAACATTCAATGGCATATTACAATAATTTATCTATATCCATATCATTTAAATCAATCACAAGAGCACAGTCTATATTTTACCAATTAAGTTCTGTCAATATCAATAATTTTTTTTAGTTTACGTGCATAAGTACCTTAGCATCCACAACTAGTATCATAAAAGAGTGAACTTCATCGTATTCAACATGTATATACAAACAATTTATATAGTTCATTGATTTATATTCTCCATATCATCCAATATTAAAATATGAATAATTAAATATAAATGTAATGAGAGATGTGTAACACCCATTCTAATATGACCAATATATTTAATAACTCAGTTAAATTATAATTAAATATGCAATATTAGTTTATTTAAGCAATCGAAAAATGCATTTGATCTAAAAAATAATTAAATTATTACTATAATTTAAAAGCACGAGTACTCACCTCAATACCATGTTAAAGTCTTGATCTTCGAGTCATAAGTTTGACATCTCAATAACTTCTACTTTGATACTAACAATCTATATAATAAAAAAATCCAAGGTTCATGAAATTTTCTTTTAATAAAAAATTTCGCTTTGCTTCATATGTTATCAATCTATAATCCACTCCTTCAATTATTTTTCATTTTTACTTCTATGTATTTGCATTCAGTGCTCTCTTTAATAATTAAAATAAATTAATATTTTGACTAAATTTAAATATAATAATTGATGTAATAAAAAATAATATCCCCGCTAAGACATAACAATTTCATTAAGTTTTCTACAATAAAGATAATTCTCACCTTATCTGTAATAAATATAATTCTCACAACTTATCTATAATTATTCTCTTTTATAATTCATGGAATCAAAATTTTACTAAAACAAGGGTTTATTTTCAACTTAAATGATTTTCATCTATATCTAATTATATAGTTAATAAGTATACGATAATAATAAACCCATCCATTATATTACTAAATGATATTCCCATCCTAAAATTAAAATAATTTATAAACATTGAATCAATGTAAAGAAATTGCATTTAAGAATTCCATATGAAAAAAACTAAGAAAATTTCATATTTAAATTAATATAAATTGAATACATGATAATCATATTATCCTTATTATTCATTATACATCATAATATTATATCATATCATAAAATTATTTACAATTATCTAAATTTAATTTCTGACTATCTTATTCACCCATTAACAAGATTATATTTGATATAAAATATGTGAAATCTCTAAACAATTGATTTTTTTATGTTTAAATAAAATAAACTTTGAAATAATAAAATTGATACTTCATCACATTGTTAGAAAAGAAAAATCTAATATTCAAGTTTTACTTTCAAATAGAGAACAAACAAATATCCTCGACGATTTTGATTTCACCTTCTTGATTTATTATCCAATTGAAAAGAAGGAATCCAAGTATAAAAACTAAAAAGGAAATCTAACATGGGTAGATGTCATTCCCTTCTCAAAATATTTGAGATGTTCGACATATTAAGTGATCAACTGATTGAGTTGGTATCGTCACCCTTCAAACTATATTCAACCCCACTTTACCTGCAAATACCTCGGTTGTACGGTCGATCAAGCTAGGCAAACTTCTCCCATTCTCTGGTCGTGTACTACCCACATGCTTGAATCTAATGAAAATCACTGAAATCCACTCTTACCCAATAATGACCAACTCGCCATGCCAGTTGCTTCACTTGCCCGCTTCCGTTTAGACCTGCTCGTCTTCGCCTAGGCTCACTGGACTTCACTATAGCCCATGCTCTTGTTCTCGAGTCACAGGCTTATCACTCCGCTCTCCACCTCTACCTGCTTCGTTTCTCAGGAAGCCAAAGTCGCCCAACTTTGAAAAGGGGTTTCCTTCTTCCTTTAACATGTTTGCCTCCCATATCTTTACAAAATAGCTCGCATATTGTCTCTTCACTTCATCATTGTTGCTTTGAACTTATGGTCTGACTCATATCCTTCAACTAGCCAGTACAAATAACAGGGCATTACAGAGAGAGAACTTTCAATTAAGTCTAGTCATTTGGCTAGTCAAAGGATATATTGTCATCAAAATGCATAAGAATTTCAAAGAAGATCTCTTCAAACATTAAGCTTAATAAAATATATATCCAAAAATATTATAAAAGAGCTAAATATTTGAATAAACTTGTCACTCAAAACAAAAAGCTAACTCCATCTAATTTCCATAACAGTTTGTCAAGAATGATAAATTTATGATTAATCAGAGCTCATAAAGAATCAATTTCATATCAAATATATCACTATTCTCTCAAAAACAATCTATAACAGTAATCCTATGTCAATATGGCTTGGCCAAATAGCTCCACAAATATAGCGGTTATGATTAGAGCCATATAACCGAATAGTTTGGCCGAACAACTCGACTATATTATAATCATGATTTTAATCCATATGTTCGTCAATAGTTTCCTCTCCTTTAAGATGTGAACCATAAGATATACACGATAAGGGCATGAATCCCTCTGTTGTTTAAGATTGATTTGAATTTATCCCCTTGGGCTAACATCCACTACAGGTCTACGAGACCTCTTGGATGAAACAACTCATGACTGTCGATAAGAATTCCTTGTCCAAGGTGAGTCAATTACTAAATAGACCCCACCTGGGACAACAAAATCATGAAATTTTGATTGAGTTCATCATCATTCACCCCACCATTCGCTATAGTGATAAATGCTTCTAATCTAAAACTAAATTGCTAATACTACATATTGGATAATTAATGTCTGAAGACTAGCCTTAATCAAAAGTTTTTCCCATTATCAGAAGAGTAATTAATATAGCAAGTTAGCAGGATGGAAGGGCAAACTACCTTGTGAATGGTGGACCTCTTCCTCGCCGCAAGTAAAGCAAGCTGTAAGAAATGCAGACGCCTTCCATTTGTAAGCTGCACAAAGAAAAAAAACGACAAAATTGATCATAAATATAAAGATTTCATAAAGAAAGACGTGTTCAAACTTATTGACACTCCAAGCAATATACAAAATCGCAACTCTCCATCTAACTCGGATGACCCACCGTCTTATGAAAAACAAATATACTAATACTGGATGAAACCCCTCAAACTCTAGAAAACTCCTGCAACCAAATTCTGGCGCAGCTACAAGCAATGGGACGAAAAACAAAACAGGAAACATGGAAAATGCATTTTGTTTCAAGTTTGTTACCAAAAAAGTGTCCCTCTACAAAACAGTTCTGGCTTTTATGTCGGAACAGCTCAATAGCAGCCAAGAGACCAGTCCAGCTGCTAAATTTATCCTAGGGTTATCTAGGATCCACCTTACTCCACCAAAAATTTTCCTATTCTCAAACCATCGACAAATTTTGATCTAACACTAATTTTTCTTTATTGATTTTCAAAATCAGAAACTCTAAATTAATTTTTTGAAACCATCGATTAGTCCCCTATGCCCACTTTCACGAGAAAAATTTGCGTACGTAAGACATTCGCAGCGCTGCGTACGTCAGGGAGGTTATTCAGAGGGTATTGGAGGGTTATATCCGCATTATACCCTTATATCCGCATTATCCCCCCTGTATCCTCTCTGTAACCTATCTGTACCTTCTAGTAAGTTTCGCGCTTCTTTTTTCATATATATGTAGATTACAGGTAGGTTACAGGGGGTATAACGCGGATATAACCCCCCATATCCTCTGAATAACCTCTCTGACGTACGCTAACATCCTCTGAATAACCTCTCTGACGTACGCAGCGCTGCGTACGTCTTACGTACGTAAATTTTTCTCGACCTTCCATCGACTTCAGCGGAAGCTTATAGACAATAACGATTACACAAAATGGGAGATTACCCTCGATCTTGATCTGGAGAGTCAAACAGGAGAATGGAAAAATCTGAAGATGAAGCGGGTGACACATGTCGGTCAACTTTTTTGCTTTCAAAAAATATTTTTATAGTTTTGAAAAGTAGATGATTTAAGTTAACCTAAAAGATATATATAATTTTATGAAAATAGTGTATTTTAATTTTTAAAAAAAATGAGACCGGCTGGATCTCATTTGCCCAATAATTTGTAAAATTGTGTCCGGTAGTGCAAATGATACACCTTCTCGAAAGATAAGTGAACCCCACGGCGGTAGACTTATACAAACTACGAGGTTTGTGACATCCATTTGGTCTGCAAACATTTTATATGTGACCGACAAATTGTCCTATTTAATACAAAAAATAAATAAGGTTTATTTTATCTGGGTTCCAAGTTCCCTATAGAGGCAAGCCCCTATAGTTAATTACATCCAAAAAGACGGGAATCACTTGAGAAAACTCTCGATAATGATCAGTGGTTCTAGTCTTCAAGAATTCAAAGTTTAGGTTTTCGAGGTAGGACGTGGAAAAACAAGTGGGAATGACTCAAGTAAGAACATTCCTTTCATGAGTCCAAAGGAAGTGAAAGGTAGGGGATGTCACAGATTCTGAGGGGAATCCTCAGTGACCTCTCAAACTATCCTGCTGTGTGGTTGTGTTTTATAAAAGATTTTATTTGAATGTTGAATCCTATCAATTTTATTATTTGAGACTTACATTTGCATAATAACTGGTTATGTAAATAGCCCACAAAGATAAGAGGTTTTACGTCATTCTAGATGACAACCTCGGAACCTAAGGCGAGTTAGGACTTACGCTGCACAACATGGTTGTGCAGGTTGTGCAGGGGCCTAAAAGAGGGTGAGGTTTTACGTCGCTCTAGGCGAGCTACCTCAAAGTCCTATAAGTTGTTTAAACTAGGAAAATTTAGTTGGTGTAGACTCATTCTGCTGTTGTAGAATGACGACCACCTCCACCTGTAGTTCGCTCCAAACTCCTTGTCGTGCTACCCACGAAGTTGCTCCGAGTTCCTCGTCGCAGTAACAGTCCTAAAGTCTAAAGTTCAAACAGTTTTATCATGTGTGTTTCAATGTCTCAGTTTGGTTGTCATTGGGGGGGTTCAAGTTGATTAGAACGACACTAGTTAGGATCTCACGATTCCCTCGTTCTGGCATCACTATTTTCTTTTGAACTTACTTAGTTTAAACGAGTTGTGAAACCCATTTAAACCGGGGAGATCTCGTTAGCAACCGTGGGTTACCTCCTCCGAGGGACTCTCGTAAGTTCGAAAGAACGTGTTATGTTTTGTTTTTTTTTTGTTTTGAAAATGTTGTTTAATTTTGAAAAAATCGTTTTGTTTTGAAAGTGAGATTGTATTCAGTACCTGCATAATATGTTAGAGCAAGAGCAATTGCAATAAAGAAACAACAACAAATAAAATGTACCTGCGTACGTGACGTATCTGCTGCTGTTATTCCTGTTGCATGTTTAACTCACAAAGTACAATATAATTTGCAGAGAATTTAAATAAATTGCAGAGAAAAGAAGAAAACAGTAAACAGTAGAACAAGTTGTAGTAACAGCTAGGAACTCCAAACAAGTGATCCTAAGATTTTCTACAACTACTGATTGCAACTGGCGAGCTAATACGGTGATCCTACGACCTCCTACGGCTCTGGGAAGCAACTAACAAATGTGTAGGGTGATCCTACGACTCCGAACAACGGCTAGGAATTTCGAACAACAACTCTACGGCTTCCTACGACACCGGGCAGCGGCTAGGAGCCTCGAATAGTGGCCTTATAGCTTCCTACGACACCGGGCAGCAGCTAGAAGCTTCGGGTAGTGGTCCTACGGCTTTCGATCACTCCGAACAGCAGCTAGGAATTTCGGACAGCAACTCTACGGTTTCCTACGACACCGGGCAGCAGCTAACATGCTTGTACGGTTTCAGATTCTGCATCAAGCTAAGCCGAATCAATTTCCAACTAACATATGGCTTGCAACAAATGCAGTCCAGCTTAATGAGCTTGTAAAGTCCCCACAATGCTCCTCCTGCAGCTTCT
>NW_018164842.1:590872-624164 GCF_001263595.1 Phalaenopsis equestris | reverse complement strand
TTTGTATCACATAAGAAAGTCCACCAAGTTAATTTTTAAACAGTGAAATATACCAGTTCATGCATAGCTAGTGTGGATTTTCTGTAAAAGAAAATGTAATTTAGGTATTAGATATGTGAATATATAAAAACTGTGTGGTATGTGTGTGCATCCTCTTCCCCGTTCGTTTTGCGCTAAATCTGGATAAAGCAAAACATTGTAAAACATAAATGATTCACAGGACAAGTGCAATAATAAAAACAAAAGGAAATAAAGCTTGTGAGAAGAGAAATGGTCACCAACTAGTTGAAGATTTCGGACGAGAGCAGAGGAGAAGGAGATGAGAGCTCCGCAGCTCCCTGCAAGATGCAATCTCGTTACCTCGTTACTACGTTGTCAATGGCCCGAGCTCCTGCGAAGGTTTCAGCAAAGAGGAGGAAGAGGCGTGTGGGATTTCAGTGTGGGTGAGAAAGCGAATTGAGGGAGGGAGGCGAGGCTTCTTGGGTGAGCCAATAAGAGAGGAGGTCGAGCGGCCGAGCATTGCGAATGAATAGGAGCAGGGCCGAATGTCTGGCGAGGAAGACAGAAGCGGCTTCTACTGCGTGAGAAAGAGGAAAGCAGATGCGAGGGTTTTGGTGCGTGAGGGAGTCGCAGAGGGAGGAGCAGGCAAGCGGGAAGGAGCAGGCGAGCGGGTCAAAAGGAGGAGCGGGTAGAAGCAGGCGAGTCTTCCTGTTCGCAGAGAAGGAACGTCGGACCTGTTCGCAGAAGAGGGGCTAGGGCTTCTGTTCGCATGCGAGGGGAAAACGGGAGTCGAGCAGGGGGTTTCGTTCGATGCAGAGGGAGGAGAGACGAGCAGGTAGGAGTTTTGCGAGCGAAAGAAGATGAGCAGGAGCTCGGGAGGACGAGCGGGACAGGCGAGAATCTTTGGCGCAGTGAAGGATGTTTCGTCTCTTCCTGTTGAGAGGGATCAGAGAGGCATCGAGAAGAGAAATCTCGAGAGAGGGAGAAGGCGAGCGGGAGAGAGGAGCTCGGGGGAGGCGAATCAAGCCAACCGTAGAGGAAAAAGACCCGCCTTCCTTTTAGAATTCGGGCGGGGTGAGGAGCCGTTACTCAAATCAATTGGCGGTAATTAAATAGTTTCTAAATACAGGGAGGATTAAATGAAAGGTATTAATACCTGAATTAAATTTTAATTAAGATAAAAATTTAAATAATTCGTTTGAATTTTGAAATTTGAATTTCAAATTCAGGTGAGCTGGTGCGTGCCTAGCCCACTAGCCCATGTTCAGCCCGAGTCCAGCCTGAATCAAACCCGAGTCGGACCTGAGTTGAGCCCGGGCTCATGCACCGCTAAAAAAATGCATCGATATTCATGCTAGTCGCTCGTGCGTGAAACTATAGAGAATAGAGATATGGGTTTCCTTCCTAGCTAAAGTCGATGTTCCGGACGCGTCGGCGCGGTTCGTTTTGTCATCCGGGGTCGATCGGACGAGTTTGCCGACGGGCGAGTCAATTTAAGCTAAAATTATATGGGGTGCGATGCGAGCGCAAAAATGTAGCGTTATCGAGCATTCGGCTCGCAAATGGGGTTCCCTAGGGGCTGTTCCTATTAATGTAGGAACTCGATTCGAGTTTCATGTGTCGATCTTACCGAGAATTTGGGTCCGCCCATGCGAAACTCGAAGGAGTGACGAGGTGGCTCGAATTTTTTAAATGGTGTGGGTTCCGTACTAGTCCTCAAGGAGGGTCAAACAAGAGAAGCCTAAAGCTAGACCCTAGGTTCTAAGGAGAGAAGTGAAGACCTCATCCAAAAATGAGGTCAACAATACAGCGTTAATTCCTACTAGTTTACTACAAATAGAATGTTCATACCTTAGCTTCAAAAGTGGAGAGACCACATTATTGAATGACCACCACAGCTTACAGATAAAGTTCAACCTCAGGATCTCACAGCCAGAGTACACCTAGGATAACACCCAAGACGACCCCTTCAGAGGAAAAGCTAAGGGTAGAGAACATGTGAAACCAATCCGCATCTCTAAATTTGTCAAAACCAGGAAGTGTTGGAAATGCTATGGATTTGGGCATGTTGAATCAGACTGCACCGCCAGTTGGGTGATCTGCTTCACTGAACAGGACGTTCTTGAAAAATTGGGTAATAACACAGTAGACACTGAAGACGGTGAGAAAAAAATGGACTAGCTTTCAGTTGAGGAGGAAAGATGCACATAGTTTCAGCTGAGCCTGTAGGAGAGACTTTAACCGACTTCTAGGTGAGTGTCCAAGTAGTCTTGAGTTTGAGAAACTAACACCAGAGACATGTCGAAATAGGTAAAATTTAGATAATTCAGATCTATAGACTCATTCTTAAGTAGCCCTTACTAAGGGAGGTCCAGCATGTCAGAAATGAGACTATTTTGTGCCATGTCGGGAAGATTACATATAATTATTTAGATGTTATATTCCCATCATCAGATATCGAGGAGGGATGAACCCCAACCTTGAAATTTGTCTTAGGAGCTTGATAGGTAAGGAAATTCTTCAATAGGATCCAGGTTATATCACTGAAGAAGAGGTTTTTCTAAGTGGTTGCTAGTGAGAGTAATGTAGTCTGCCACAAATTATACCCCAAAGTTGATTTCTTCACACATATTGATTTATCAACTACATTGCGTTGAGTATGATAAGTAGAATAAGGTTTCAAACTAAAGGGCTCAAGCATTGTTGCACTGCAAGATCCTACATCTGCATGCAACATCGGCTCAGGATATGCCAAGAGAAGATGCATATTTATTATTTCATGATGTATTGTGGAATGATAACACATACATGATCGACTTACCAGGGATTACAATATCTTTGCTACATTCAACGTGGCAAACTTGACTCAGTGTTACAAGAAACCAGAAGCTTCGACGAATGAAGTCGAAGCTCCCCCAATCCCGAGAGATTGACATGGGGCTTTTATGACTGAACTGGTTGCTTCAGCCAAGAGACTTGTCCAGCAAGGAGGCTGCACCGGCCGGTTGCTATTGAGCGGGAAATACCGTCCCTTCCCCCCTTCTATTTTTATAAATACATTGTTTATTGTTTAGGATTCAATTTTTTGTCTTTCAGAGTTCAGATTTTTGTCCATCTTACCGTCAACGGTTGTTTTCCCTCTTAGGGTTGTATTCAAATGCGAGAATGTACTGCAACTGTAACTCGATCCCACAGGGATATCACCAAGCCCTCTTCGCAATTCCTCTTCCCTATTTCCAACTGCCAGCCCTATCTTCCCTCCCTGTCGTAAGACCCAGACTCGCATCCCTTCTCCAACAGTCATTAAGCACCCTCAGCTCCCTACATCCCTGCCACTGACCCTACCTCATTCCCTACAACCCATGTAAGCCTTTCCCAATCCCACTTGATATCAGCACCTTCAGCCCCTTCCCAGATCCTGCTGTTGTCGCAGCCCACTCTAATCCCGCCCAGAACTGCTCCCAACAGCTCCTACTTACCTGACAACCACCATGAACCCAAAGTCCTCCCCCGTTATCTTCCTATTATTACTACAACCCTTCTAACCCTTCCTGTTTCCATCACCCCCCAACCAGCCTACCATCACATATCCCAATCTGCCTCACCACTATTCATTGGCCGTCCCGCAGCACCCTAGCTAGAGAGTAATGTTATTGTGTTTGTTTGTCATTTATTTCCTGTTTTGAAAAGTCTTAATTGTAACTTTTGAATTTCAACAATAATATTTACATTTTAATGTGATATATATATATATATATATATATATGCATGCTACAAAAGCAGTACTACTACGGATAAGTGTAAATGAAAATAAACATAAATGCTAATAAAAGATTTAATACTTCAATAATAGTTAATATATTGAAATCATAGCAAGTAAATATCAAGCTGCAGGGTTTATATATTGAAATCAAAGCTGCTGGGTTGGAAAGGAAACTTGGTTGATCAATTTCCAAACCAATCCTTGCCTTCTAGAAGACCAAAGATCCATTTTCTCCCCCTTCCCAAATTAATTTCCATGTCCCTAGCTACACTGGCTACGCTACTCCATGAATGTGAGGGATTCTAACAGGAGTGAAAAAGCTATTAAGAGCATAAACTTGCAATGTTAGAATTTAGACCTTCTTTGTTTACTGTAAACAAAATCCATCCTCTGCATGTCTTTGACCAGAGAGATTGGTCAATATTCATCTTGTTGATTACTAAAAAATCCTTAACAATAAAGAAAGCTTATGTCTTAGCTCAGTATAATCTTTTAACATACACACAAATAAAAGTGCACGAGACGACCAAATTTTTTGCCAGGAAAAAATCTTGGAAAGGGAAAATACCACGAGATCTGACACAGTCAAAGTAATCTACTAAGAAATTGGAAGTTTAAAGGTTCACTCTTCTCCTGAATTAAGAAAGATAAAATTACAAAATTTGACAATCACTATTTTATAATAGTAGTTTGACTATAATAGTCATAATTGGTCTATAAGAACTATAGTTGGCTACGGAAGCCATGTTGCGGAAGTCAATAATAGCCACAGTAGAGCTATCAAAGCAGTAGTTGCTAGTGGTCGACTGCGACCTCTAATGATTGACGGCGACCTTTGTGTTAGCAGCGAAATCTGGAGATCGGTCGCGATCTCCTGTATTCAGCGGCGAACTCTAGTGAACTGCTAAGATCACGGGTGACCGGCGACGACCGCCGGATTTGAAGAGTTGAACTTTAGTAGTCAACTCGATATTCTCTTCCCCTCCTATCACGACTCAGCTCAGGGCTTGGAACCAAGACGGGAACAGAAGGTCGGACAGTGATAATTTAAATTTTCCATATTTTTTTCTCAAACTAATTATTAATAAATGAAAGAGTCATTAAATCATTTAAATTAAAGTAATATATTTATATTTACTTTGTTATTGATTATCTGTGTCATCTATAAATATTTCTTCTTCTATCGCTTATCTTTTAAATCACTTAATTAAACCTAAAATACTTATTTAAAATAACAATAAGCTTAACAATGTCAGCGAATACTCAGACTCAGAAACACAATAATACAAGAGAAAATGAAGCAATATGCATGTCAATCAAGCTTTTAATAAATCAATAAAAAAATATTTAATGTTATTCAAAGAACTTTATTATATCAATAGTATATCAATATCATTTTATATTTGTCCAACCGTCACAAGAGCAACATCTAAAAATCGTGTCAATTAAAACACATCAATATCAATATATTTTATTATATAGGTGCACAATTATTTAGTGATCCCCCGCTGGTACTATTAAGGGATGACTTCATTATAGTCAGTCACGCACAAACAAACAGTTAACATAAACATATTATTTATGCATTCAAATTCAATTAAGTATACTATATAAAACATACACCGAATGCATAAGAGTAAATAACTACAAATATTCATAACAATATGAATGATAAAGAAAAAATATCTCAATCATAATAAAACATGTGAAAATATTATTAACTACAAAATTAATAAGAAAAAATAAATCATTATTATAAATTAAAAATAAGTACTCACTTCGATGATGATTAGTTTTTAATTTAATTTGTTTGGACGTCGTCCCTTCTAAAGATTGAAAGCCTAACATGATATTAATGTTGTTAGAAATTTAACTTATTTATTTATATTATTTTAGTTAGCTAATTAAGTATAAAATTTTCATTATGTTATCCCACTTAAATTTTCTATTATATATATATATATATATATATTAATTTTATTATTACATTAATTAACATAACTTATCCCGCTCGCACCCTGCACAAGATAGCTCCACTAGATTAAGCTGCCTACCCCGCGAGTTCCTCTTTTTTTCCCCTCTTCCTGTTTGCATGCTAAATGCGAGTCACTCGAGAACTACTTCCATAAAGTCGCGACGCGTTCCTTCTCGGTAGCTCGATACCGACACCGACTTCTTTCAGCTCGACACCGACGCCACTGTCGTTCTTCCCCTCCCTCAGCTACAGGGAAACCCTAGCTTGTGCTCGTCTCTCGCACTCGTCAATCTCCTCGTAGGTAATTCTCACCTCTATCGTGTCGTTTTGATAGGTGAACTCGTCGCGTAAGCTTCTGATCCCCTTGTTTCAACTTCCTATTTTTTCAATTCATCTCCAATTTCTTTGGCTATCCGATCCTCTCGATTTGTCTCGCCTTTGCTCAACTACCCGCTTTCACTTCTTCAATTTCTCATTTCCTCTACCCTGGTTACAGAAACGGGACATTACACCTATCTTAAAATAAAGAATAGGGGTCTATTTATAATTTTTTAGATGGACTTTATGTTAAATTTGACCAATCTCCCAAAATACTCAATCGGACGATCCATATTGAGTTTCTTGATTATAAGTTATTCTTTCAACACTTTAGTGTCTTAATGACCTCATAATTGAATAATTTTGGACTTATTAGATTCCTCTTGACAAGACACTCAATTTGATTATAAGCATGTCAAATTTTAATATTATTAGATCTTTTAATTGATGTCCTAAATCCTTCAACAACACTTCAAGTATTTGATATGGGCTTATTAGGACTCGAATTAGAACATGTTTAGCATCACCTGATTCTTGTTGACGAGACACTCAACTTGAAAATAAGATTGTTGAATCAGAGCCTCGATGATCTTGAAGTTAAATTTGGAATGCTACTTACTCGAAAAACATCAAGATTCATGTTTAATTATAAAAACATGTTGATGACACATCAGTTGCCCCTTATTTTTGAATGTCAATGCTCATGTCATTGAAAATAGGTCATTAGAAAAGTCTCCATAGTTTTAGATATTCCAAAAATTTATACGCTTATTGAAACATGAATATTTGACATTTCAAATTATTCAAATTTACTCATAGATGCTTCATGAAGTATTAAAAATGCCAAAATTGAGTCAGGAATGTCAAAAATAACGAAATAAATAATTCTGGAAAAAAACTTGATTATGTTTCGTCATCACTATTGATGGAGATTGTAGGCATATATGCCTGAGTGCACGTATGCATGTTTGGGATCAAATGAGCGCAATGATGTGCCTGAGGATAAAGTAAGGCGTATAAGTACATCTAAGCACGAGCGAGGGCGCAGCAACATGCACGAAGACACACAGGTGTGACAATACGCCTGCGGACATGCGTGTATGCATAAGCAAGCTAGCACGAGCATGCGCTTGAGCGCCTAGAGGCAAGGGTGTGCTCGAGCGAGTGATAATAGTGGCAAAACTGCTTGGGCACAACTAACAAATTGCAAAATCATTACAACACACTAATGTGTGTGCATGCGTGCAAGAGCCGGTGATACTGAAATTAGTAGAAAAATATTGGATACATAAAAAAAAAAAAACTTTTATTGATGTTGAGAGGGTTGCAACACAACATAACATAAAATAATAACACAAAACATACACGAAACTAGCAAACATCTCTAAGGTGTATTCCAAGGGCGGTGAAGGACAGCGAGGCGGATCTTGTGGCTTGGGACAGCATGAGTGACTGCATAAGAGTGGTCAACAGAGGTTGGAGGGTGAGTTGGAGGAGGGGGCAACAGGTTAGGGTTGCGAGAAGGTCTGTTGGGTGGCAAAGAGGTAGGTTGGAAGGTGAAGTAGCAAGCTTAGAAGGTGAGATAGCAGTTGGGAAATCTCGCCCACACTTTAGGTAGGTGGATAGCGAGCAGAATATTGCAGGCAGCAAGTCGGAGGCTAGGATGAGTGGGGGAGAAGAGTTTGGGAAGATGAGAAGGGAAGATACATCGCCACCTCCGAGTAGGATACAATCGGACCACCACCACCTCCTCGGATATAGCCCTACAAAATGGAAAACTCTCCACACAAGAAATCTGAAAGCAAACACAGCAAATACTGACTCCCACACACAGAGGATAGCAATTTATAGATTCTCACCGAACAAAGGAAACTTCTATACAAAAGGAAGCGGTGGGGAAGCAAGAATAATATAGAGAAATAGTCATTAGTATTTCATATATAAAGAAAGGCACCAAGGGTGGTAGTCCTGCTAGATCGAGGTCCGCTTCACAATTATTCTCTGGCTTCTGCGACGCCCTTATGCAACTTCGCCTGCTTATGCGATGGTTTGCGGTCCTCTAGCCCCACGAGTTCAGCTCCACGCTACAAGGGCGCCTTTTAGCGCTCTGCGTCAGCTAGCACACTGGAGTGCAAGGGCCTAAGCATTGGAGCGTGTGTGTGAACCAATGAGTTCACTAATAGAGTGATCCGTTAAAGTTCAAGTTTTTATCATTTTTTTCAAAATTTAAGTTATAAATACCTTTCATAAGTGGGAGATAAGATGCAACTCCTCTAAAGGTCGTAGTTGTCTGTCCTATTCAGGTTGTTGTTTGAAAATCTCTGAGTTGTTGTAGTATAATTTTTTTGAGTTATTGTTTATTGATTGTTTCTGAATTGTTGTTGGTTGATCATTTCTAAGCTACTATTGTCTTGTCACTTTTGTGCTATTGTTATCTTATACTACTAGACTGGTTGTCGATCCATATTCATGTAGTTGTTACCTTCAGGTGTTTTCATATTTTGGTTGTTACATTCAGGTTGTCATTACTTCTAGACCATTGTTTCCTAATTGTTTCTGAATTGTTGTTGGCTGACCATTTGTAAGCTACTATTGCCTTGTCACTTTTGCACTATTGTTATCTTGTACATCTAGACTAGTTGTCGATCATATCCATGTAATTGTTACCTTCCGGTGTTGTCATGTATTAGTTGTTACATTCAAGCTATCGTTACTTACTCATATTCAAGTCGTTGTTCTTAATAAATTGGATCGTTAAGATTCATAATGACAAGATTTTGATTTTCCCTCAGAAAAATGTCAATCGTAGTGTCTTCTATAGATAGAGTTGTTTTGCAGCTTGATATTATTGATATTCGTCATTCAATAAGTTTGAAAAAGAAGAACCTTCTTGCTAGAAAATATAGGTGTGGATTTTGATGCCATTAAAAAGAGCTATAGTCAAAACATATATATGATTTTTATTATAATTTCATAGGAAAAGAGATGATCGGATGTAAATCGAGCACAACTTTGAAGGCCATCGAAGATCCCAAAAAATTTCCAGTGATGTTGATGTAAAACAAGATGATATATTTTGTACATTCTAAGATAAGACTTCTTTTAAATGTATGAGCTTGGCTGAAATTCATGATGTTGATACTTGATAAACTCTTGATTTAGGGTTTAGGGTTGATTCCGTACAATATTACAATAAACTCTTGATACTGAAATTATATAAAAGTGTTGATTCCTTACAACTTGTCCTCAAGAGGAGATAAAGTCATTATGAGTCATGTTAGGAATCTAATATATTACCCTTGACATATTGTCTCCTAATGGAAATATGCTAACATCGAACTCTTCTGAGATTTATGCCATTTGAAAATTTTAAATTAATATTTAGCTTCTTGAATAAGTAAAAACTTGCAATTAAGGCTAACACGTTTTTTTTTATAAATAATACTATGTACCTTCTGAGGATTGTATCTTTTAATTTTTTAATATATTTATATCTTTTAAATTTTAAGCCTCGTAGATTTTGAGTGTATATGTCTCTTTTAAATCTTAAACCTTTTAGTGTGCATATACTTTCTGAGACGTACAACCTTCTGAGATTATTTAAATATACATGTACCTTCTAAGACTAGTAACAATATGAGATTTTTTTTATGCACGTATAACTTTTGAGACTTAAAATCTTCTAAGATTTTTTTTGAATGTACAAGTACATTATGAGATTTATAGCACTCTCAATCATTTTCTCTCATAGAGACCTTTTAGTGAAGACCCTACCCATTCTAAACTTCCCATCAATGCTACCCCATGAGCGTGTCTTTCAAGGGTATAAATAGGGACATTTTCTGCCACTTTCCCTTAAGTAATCTTTCTAGTGTAGATCATGTCCAGTATTGACTTTCCATCAAGACTATCTTAAAAGCATATCTTCCAAGGGTATATGTGGAGATTGTCTATCACTTGTCCCCAAAAAATCTTTTAGTGTGAATCATGTCCACTACTAGTTTCTCGTCAAAACTATCTCATGGGTGCCCTCAAGGGATCATTCTACTGAGGGTCATGTTCACTACCAGTTTCCCATCAAGACTATCTCACGATTGTTCCTTTAGGAGTATAAATAGAGATTCACTTTATCACTTACCATCGATGGGTCTTTCAAGTCAGGATCATGTTCAAAACTAGCTTCCCGTTGAGAGTGCTAAATGCACAAGTGAAAATTGTGTGACACTTATCCTCAAGGGACCTTTCTAATGAGGGTTATGCTCGCTACTAGCTTCTCATCTTGATTATCCCATGAGTGTGCCTTCTAGGGATATAAGTGAACACTGTGTCTGCCACTTACCCTCAAGGGATTTTTCTACTGATGATCATGTCCACCACTAGATTTTCATAGAGATTATCTCATGGGTATACCTTCTAAAGGTATAAGTAGAAACTGTGTCTGTCACTTACCATTAAAGAATTTTGTAATAAATAATATTATTTATAAAAAAATTCATTGATAATAAAAAACTTACTTGAATGATAGATTTGCTTAAAAAAATTTAAAAATAAATCTCTCAGGAAATCAAATGAGAAACCTGTATAAATTAATTTTAATAATAAAATCATTCAGTATATGAGTGCAAATAAATTTTTATAGAGATAAAATAGGTTATAGTTATACTTTTCATTCAATAATTACAATAATTTTATTGTCATTCTCTTCTGATTTTCTTTATTATCTTTATAATTAATGACTCAAGTGATCTTGGCATATCAAATGTTCAATTTCTTCATATAAGTGGTTGCATTTTTATGTTGAATGTTTTTTTTAATAGTAAAAATGATAATATTAATATTGATCCACACCATTTTGGATTTTTAGTGGCCGTTGCCACTGAAGATATTAAAAATTTTGAATCTCCATTAAAATATTACTTATGTATATATCCAATTGAGTATAATTAAATGTAACATATTCATTATGATGAAATAATGTTTTCCAGAAGTTTGCGCAATTTATCCAATTGAGTATAATTAATGTGTTCTTCTCTGAGAGGTTTGAGCAATTTCTCCAAGTGTGTATGTATTTTCCAGAAGAATCTTCAAATTATCTATGATATGTATTAAAGCTTCATCAGCAGTGACTTGAGGCTCAACAAGATGGATGAATGTAGCATAAGAGTGAACTGCTCGTATTAATGAGATGAGTAGAAATATCTAGGACATAACCTCTTGGGAAGACACCGCTTAATAGCTCTAGATCCACTCTTAAAGTTTGACGAGCTTTGACAAAAAAAATTTTGGAAATATTTTTTAAGTGACTCTCCCTTGTTTTAATGAATTCTAGAATGATGAGAGGAACCTTTGATAATCCTTCAATTTTCTATAAACTATTCTACAAAGGAATTGACTCATTGAAGGTATCAATAGTCCCTTTTGAGAGAATAGAACAAATTACGTGCTGATCCATAAGGATGATACAAAAAACTTGACAAAGAAGAGCATCAAAATCTCATTGCATGTGCATGGTGATATTATAGTGGTCAATGTGTTCATATAGGTCAGATATCTTATCAAATGAATCAATATTTGGGAGCTTGAATCCTAGTGGAATAGGTTGTTAAACAACTATCTCGGCCACAGGTGTTGATCCTAGAAACTACAAATAAGATAATGACTTATGTCCCTTAGAGAGAACTCTTCTTGAACTAAACATCGTAGCTTAATGTGAATTATATGATGAGGTTGAGCCAAAATTTTTAAAATTATTTTAGGTTTGCAATTTGGTCCGGCTGCACGAGATAGATATGTAAAACTAGCAGTGTCCGGGAGGTCAGCTTCCTAGACCAATTGAGGAGGAACTCCAACATTATGAATGAGCACTGAAAGAACGTTTTCTAGCTGGGCATCCCTAACTGGTGATTGAATTTGAGGTAGATGAACCCCACCGATTTGCACAAATACTTCTTATTGAGTTTCACGTAAAAACTTAAAAAACTCATTTTGAAATTCCTCTATTCTTCTCACACAGTCTTTAGAAGCAAAGAAGAGACAACTTCACCAAAAGGGCAATATCTATTAGGGGAAAAAAAAGGCTAGGTGTCCCTAGCTAAAAAATTGTCTAATGAAATTGTGGGTATATGAGCGAAAGGCTCCATTGTTGTGAGTATTACAATTATTAGCTATTGAAAGAGTGCTACAACTTCTATAAATGTAATATTATCATTCTCATAAACGAGGTCAAACTGTTGCATACTAAGAAATTCCCAACCATAGAGAAATCTCATGCATTAGCTCACTATAATTTTTCACGCACACAAATAAAAATGTGAGATCCAATTTTTTTTACTAGGAAAAACTCAAAAAGGGAAAAAACTATGGGTCCTAGCTCAATTAAAGTAATCGACTAGAAAATTAAAAATATAATGATCCATTCATATCCTGAATTAAGGAGGATGATATTACAAAAACTAACAGTAACAATTTTATATTAGTAATTTGTGTACAACAGTCATAATTGAGTTATAAGAATTTTAAATAGCCACAAAAGTCATTATTGTAGAAGGCTAAGTAGGGCTATCAAAGTCATAGATCATGATGGTTGACAGTGACGGGTGCTCAAGAAGGACATCTGGTGGTCGACAACGAACTCCAGTGGACGGTGGCGATCTTGAGTGACAATTGACAACTGACAGGACTATAAGAGTTAAGCTTTAATAATCGGTTCACTCTTCTCTTCTCCTCCTCCCTTCAAGTAATAATGGGGGTTTATTTATAATTTTTTAGATGAGCATTTTGATAATTTAGCCAATCTCCCAAAACACTCCATTGGATCATCAATTTCGATTCCCTTAATTATAGCTCATTTTTTCAATATTTTAGTACCTTTATGCCCTTAGAACTGAATGATTTTAGGCTCATCGATTCCTCTCGACGTGCAACTCGATTTGACTATAAGAAAATTTGAGGTTATTTGGCCTTCCAATTGATTCATCAAATCATTCAACAACATTTCAAGTGTTTGATATAGGCTTATTAGGACTCAGATTGGATCAATTTTAGCGTCATTAGATTCGTCTTGTTGAGATGTTTAGTTTGAATATAATTTGTTGAAATCGAGGCCCGAATGACCTTGAATTTGAATTTGGAATGTTTCTTGCTTAGAATGTATCGAGATTCATGTCTGATGACAAATTTGTTGATGATACATCACATCTTATCTTCAATAATAAGGATGGCATTACTTACTTCCATCATAAAAACAGTGTTAGAATCCAGTTCAAGTGGTTCTTCTTTTCTTTCCCTCATTGCAGTCTATGCAAAAACTCTCATTTGAAAAGAAAGATTCCTTAGAATGTAATATGGGCATTGTCCCTTACATCAACGACCCTTGGATGATCCGGGAGACTTTGTAGGTATCTGGAGGAGAAAAGTGGCGGTAATCCTGATCAATTTGTTGATATTGAAGACACCATCTATGAGGCTGCTCAAGCTGATCTTGCTTCTATAGGCCATTATTTTATCAACTTTAACAACGAACTTAATTTTCCTATTAGAATCAAATTAAACAGGACTCTTGCTAAAGATGATTAATTGGATTCCTTTCCCATCTCTTGTGTTAGATTACTGCCTCGTTTTATCACCTAGCCCGTTTTATCACCTAGCCACTCGCTTCAGATTCATATTTAGGAGCTTTTGGATCAAGCACCTAACTTTAAGAATATGCTATGGTCTATGAGAAAGATGCCTATTAATGGAGAACCCATTTTCATCCTCTATCACAAGCTCCAGCTGCTTTAAAATGCTATTAAAAGTTAGAACTGGTTTGTTCCAAGATTTCTGAATCTCTTACCAGCTCAACAAGAACCAGTTTAAGGCCCCGTTTGGGGCAGCTTAAAATTATGGCGGCATTTTTTAAAACGCCGCCTTAGTGTTTGGTAAATATGTTTACAGTGCGTTTTTAAAACCCGCGTTTCACTTTTTAGGGTAAATAGTGAAAGTGGGGCTATAGGCGCGGATCGCGTTTTGGCAAAATCATTTTCCTCTGCTGCCCTCACGCTGCTCTCGGCTGCCCTGTTCTTCGCTCGCACGACCATGCCCTAGCTACGCGAGAAGAAGACGTAAAGTGGTAAAAAATCGTGCAGATCTCCTTCCTCTTTTCTTCTTTGCGTTATCGCGCGGTCGTGCCATGTTCTTCTTCTTTTTTGCGTTTTCGGTTGCCCCGTTATTCGCTCAACCGATTGTGCCCTAGCTACCCGAGAAAAAAGCGTATAGTGGTAAAAAAACAAATTCTAAAACAAATTCGTGCACCCTCATCTCCTTCCTCTTCTCCTTCTTCTTTGCGTTTTCTGGGTTTCTCCTCTCCCGTCTCGTCCTCCCTCACTGTGCATTTTTTCATGAGGGACTGTATATGGGGTTTCATCGCAATTTTGATGTGATACAACTATTTCTGGTTCATGATTACTATTAGATCCATACGAAAGAACACTGTTTACATTTTTTTTAAGTAAGAATCAGTTCTTTTAAGGTTTTTTCGTGCGATATCTTTCAGGTTTTTGAGAAATATGCTCCCACATTTGATCCATAATAATGTCAGAAAATACAACAATTGCAGTTAGCAATTTCGGTTCTTATAGGGTTTTGAAATTCGGTACTGGTGTTAGCAGTTTCATTTCAAGGGTTTAGGTTTCATGCAAATCAAAATGAACAAAATGAGTGGTTCTTGTATATGCAAATCAAGTTTCATTTCCATTTATCTCTCTCATTGCTGCAACAGTGAGTCATCTGCAGGCAAGTAGATCTCTTTGGTGTATTGAAAGTATCCTATGGTTGCTATGCGTTGTGTAATTTGTTGTTTTTCATTATAAGGTTTTAGCAAAGAAATATGAGAAATAGAGTGGATCTGGAGATGAGGAGTTAGTTTCTATGTGAGGGGCCTAATTTATTTATGTACTTTTGTATCAATGATGCTAAATTTTGATATGAATGAGGTTTCTTGCTTATGTTGTAGCCAAATGTAGCTAGAAAATACAAAGTTCTTGTATTGCAGTTGATTGTCCTTATTTATATAAATTTTATTTTATATTGCAGTTCATTTTCTTACACATATACGAAAAACCTACAATTATATCAAATGTTTTTTTTTATTATTTTAAAAAACATGCAAGACTTGTTGTAAATATGTGATTGTATTACATACATGTCATCTTACCATCTATTCATGTCACAATAAAAAATGAGTAAATCTAAAAAGTCTAGATCATCGGCTAAGTGGGATAGAAGCTACTAATATTTTTTGTGATCTATGTCTGAGGGAGGTTGAATTAGGAAATCGACCCACTACTTATTTTAATAAATAAGGTTGGCAGAATCTCACGACTAAATTCAAGAAAACAATTGGAAGGAATTACGATCGGATGAAACTAAAAAACAAATCGGGTCAATTAAAAAAAGGACTATAAACTTTGGAAAGAGCTCAAAAGGGGATCAACTGGATTGGGATGGGATCTGCTAAAGCAGACAATTGATGCACCTGAGAAATGGTGGGCAGAAAAGTTAGAGGTAATTACATCACTATTTCAATGTATTTTCAGAGTCAAATGTTTTGAATATTGATTACATTTTTCTTGTTGTTACAGGCAGTGCCAGCAGCAAAAAAATTCAAATTTGCTGACATTGAACCAGCTTTGGAGGATAAGTTGGATGGTATGTTTACTGGTATTGTAGCAACAGGAGCTCATTTTTTCACCCCAAATGAGCAGGGCTTCGCAAACTTAGCACAGGATATGGAGACCGAGCATATAAGTGATTCAGGAGAAGGTCCCAGCCAAATCCCCACAGATATCCAATCCACTTGTGGTACAAAGCGTCCCCGACCTGTTAAAAATTAAAAAGTCTTTGCATTTGTTAGAGGTTCTATTGAGACCTTGATTGAAACTTACAAAAATGATTCCAAAACGATCAAGGACAACACTATTCAGGAGTGTGTTAAGATCCTTAACACGTAACCTAATATTAAGGAAGACCAAGCTATGTATGTTAAGTATGTGAGGTTGTTAGTGAACTCTACCCGCAGACAGTTCTTTGAGACTTTGGACCCAGAATTTCGTCTTCCCTATTTGCATTCTTTTATTAAAGATTGAATGCTATTAATGTAACTTCATTACTACTGCTGGGTTACATTGACTATTTATTTGATGGACTCCTATCTATTTATTTCTTATGTGCTATTAATATGATGGACTCGTTTAATGTATTGTATTTTTTAAATATGAATATGTACTAAATGTATTGTTGCCATTGTTACATTTTCTTTATTATATTGTTTAAAAATCGATCATTTTTTCAGATTTTATATTATGGATGAAGCAAATTAATCAAATCTGCATTGTTGCTCTCACCCTTACGTTGTTATACCATTATTACCATGGATATGTTGATTGAAATCCATGCATGAAATCTAGTAATATTGGAGATAGATGGATTGGAGAGTTATTATGTGGTCACCCGACACGTTTTGCAAATATGTTTTGTATGACAAAAGTAATTTTTCTGGACCTGCTTAATGAACTTCGGATCCTTCATGGATTGCATGGTTCATCAAGAACAACAACTAAAGAGGTGTTGGCAATAACACTTTATATTTTATCCCACAATGAATCCATTGGAGAAGCTGTGGAACGGTTTCAACATTCCTCAGAAACCATAAGTAGATATTTCTCAGTTGGGTTGAATGCGCTAGTGAGTCTGGCACGTGAAATAGTCAAGCCAGAGAACCCAACATTCCAGTCCATTCCCACACATGTTGCAAATGACCCTCGATATATGTCGTTCTTTAAGGTGCTTTCCTAATTTAAATTACAGTTACTATAATTTTACACATGATTTTCTTATTGATAAAATCGTTCATCACATGATTGCATCGGAGTTATTAACGGAACACATGTCGATGCACGTATTTCTGGCACAGAGAAAGTTGCATACATTGGAAGGTGTGGTTCCCCGACACAAAATGTAATGGTTATTTGTGATTTCAACATGTGGTTCACCTATGTGATGGCTGGTTGGGAAGGTAGCGCACACGACAGCCGTGTTTTCAAGTTTGTTAATAGCAACAGAAATTATGGTTTCCCTTATTCCACCACCAGGTATGACAGTGTATGACAGTCGTGTTTTACTTTTGACCATCCAAATTTCTATAAAATTTCTAAATACCAGAAAACCTTACACAGTGAAGTACTATTTGAAAGATGTCGGGTATTCTTTACAAAGGGGTTATTTGAAATCATATCCAGATATAAAATATCATATACCTAATTTTGAGAGGTTAAGCGGAGTTGCACGAGGCAAGAAAGAAATATTTAACAAAAGACATTCATCCTTGCGTGGTGTGATCGAGAGATCATTCGGGTTTGGAAGAAGAAATGAGTTATTTTACGTGAAATGTCATCTTATCCATTTCCAAAATAAGTCCAGATTGTACACAACTTCATTCGACGACATCACTCCAGAACAGATGCAGAAGTTATCGTTATAGAAGAAGATTTATTGCAGATAACACCTGAGGCCTTTGAATACCATGTTGGACGTACCATCCCACAACTTGAACTTGATTCAATAGAATCACACACCCCAAATGGAGAAGAAGCTTTGGAGATGGCGGCTTTGAGAGAGCAAATAGCAAATGACATAAGCCTAGACGCCTAGACGTTTGTGAATGCTACTTGTTGTGTTTCATCTAAGTTATGAATACGTACTATGTGTGTCGAGCTGCATATCTTTTAAGAATTAATATTATTATTCTTGAAAAGAATATTGCATATTTGTGGGCATTTTATTTAAGTGCATTTTTGTTATTGAGTTAAAAAGAAAGTTGCATATCTGTGTTTTCATATGTATCTGGGTGTTTGCGTTTAAGAAAGTTTAATGGTCGAAGTGCATGAATTAGATCTTGTTGGAATTATTTGTTGGGATTAGATCTTGCTGAAATTTGATCTTGCTGGAATTAGATCTTGTTGGAATTAATAGTTTTGGAGAAAATGTGCTTGAATATGTGTTCCTGTTGTTGGAGGTTGTGTTTGCTTCTGTAATTTTTGTTTGCTAATCTGAAATTTTGGCATTTGGAAGAAACTCCATAATCTTTGATTGTTATATCCGAAAAGCAAATGCCAAACATTATTTCTTATTTGCATCTGCTTCCCCTTAAGCTGGAATGATTCCATTTTTAGGCAATGCCTGTAGTTTAGGTGTTACATGAGTACATTTATTGGAAGGGTATGGTATGCTGAGAATAGTTACTGTTATTTACACAATCTGGCATTAATATTTGCTTCGAATGGCTTCATTCAAAGATGATTATCTCTGCCTTGACAGCAGGAACTACATTTGCATCTTTTTCACTATATAAGGATTGCTATGTGAAAATGGGCACATCTTTTGCGTTCTTATTATGCAACTGAGGCTCATTTTGATGTTATGGCTTTCATTACATGGTTTATGTCTATACATATATGGAGAATTCTCGTTTATGAAGATCTGAAATCTCGTTGGATCTTGATGGAATTAGATCTTGCTAGAATTAAAAGTTTTGGAAAAAATGTGCTTGAATGTAGTTCCTGCTGTTAGAGGTTGTGTTTGCTTCTGTAATTTTTGTTTGTTTCTATAATTTTTGTTTGCTCATTGTATATAGAGGTAATCTTTGTCCTTCTAACTTGTCAAAACATTGGATGGTCATTGCGTAGTGGTAATCTCCAAAAGAAATGCAGTTTAAAGGTCATATTATGACAGATAATTAGATTTATCATAGTTTTGGGATGCTTTCAATTTTTTAGGTAACCACTGCTTTAATTATCTATTAAAGAACTGCTTTTAGATTTGGAAGGTAGCCATCGTGTTAAAGTAACTATTGGTACAAGGTACATGATTCTTCAATTCTGAAAATGTGTGTTTGCAGTTTGGATGGCCCTCATTATGGGCAACCGTTGCTTTGCTGAATGAGAATCTGTTGGAGGGAGTTTAATGTGAAGAATGAAAATGGTTATGAAAATGGTTTTGGAAAATGGTTGTGGAACATGGTTCTGGAATTTGTTCTTGAGTTGCAGCTTAGTTGTTTAATATATCTGTTTATTTATAGTTTTTAGAAGTCATGGATATGTAAATATGAAGTTTGAGCTTGAAGAAGAAGATTTATAATTTTCTTTTTTTGTGGAGCATCGGGCGAGGGTGGGATACAAGCAATGGTGGAGTTTATTGGTTTTATCTCCACTTCAATCAGTCAATACTGCAAATCTTAAAGGAGTTCAAAAAAATTAGATAAAGTTTCATGTGGTTCGAATGCTTCTTGTTTAATTCAATTAGAGGTATTTATTTATTTATTTGGTCTGATTATACATGAGTTGTCTTTATTTTTCTTGGTGGAGTTTATTGGTCTGATTATGCATGAGCTGTCTTCATCTTTCTTTACTGACTTCATGAACTATAATGCAATTGTCATGTTTGGCTCAACCCGATTTGTTATGGCTATACGTATATGGAGAATTCTCATTTATGCAGATTTGAAATGGCTTGAATGTAGTTCCTGTTGTTGGTATCCTGGGTTCTTCATATTTTGGTTGTGAGGGTCTCAAGGTGCTTTGCCCCCCTCTTGCTCTTTAGTTGGCCAAACATTTGAAATGGGGGTTCTGGCATTGGAGTGTGGGTTAATCATGATAAGTAGAAATTTCAAATTGAGATGGGGATTCAGGCATATGAATTCCTTTGTTTGGATGAATTCATTTGTATGGCCTAAATTATATATTGTTGTTTTTAATAGCAGCTTTGAGCTTATTTTATAATTATTATGGATATATTGTTTTATGTGGGTTAATAGTTTCACCTCTTATATGGCAGAAGCATACATGTTGGCAGTGGTTGGCAACCGTTCCTTCAATGTTATTCTTATATTTTTACAGGTAAAAGAGATGTTTTACATGTACTTCAACATAATGCTTATTTTATGTATGGCTGCAATTTGATGTACAACATTCTTGTGAGTACATATGTTTTAGTTTTATCATATTGTTTCAGATTTATCTGTTGTATCTACACTTTCTACAGTACATATGGGTTAATTATTACCTGTTGCTTCATTTGGGTGCTACGCATCCTTGTATATGTTCGATTCATTTGTGTGCTTCAAAATACTTGTTGTTTTGCAAATATGTTTAGATATATGGATTAATGGACCAAAATGCTACTATGTGGATTTATATCCTATTTAATTTTTTTGTTAATAGTAAATTGTGTTGATTTTATTGAGATAATGGTGGAGCAGTTTGGACGGTCACAGAAATTTGTTGTCGGCAACCGCTGCCTCCATACTTCGGTAAATATACTTTCTATATTTCTTCAATTTTTTTACTGCTCTATTCAATTTTTAATAACTGCAGGAAGATGAGTTCCAGATATTCATGGAAGTTCGAGAAAGTGATGTGTCGGTGCGGGCTACCGTCCTTGATACTCACGTCACGATAGCCACATAGCTTCGTGAGGTAATTTTACAGGTTCCCGCGGTGGGCACAACGACAAGAGGACTGCACTTTCTTTAGGTGGGCCGACAAGGAGTATGTTTCTATGATATCTCAATTGGGCACCGCTGCTTAGAGTTCGTCGATGTTAAAATTTCAAAACATCGCATCCGGTTCGAGTGCTTCCATTTTTACTGCATCCCAGTCGGACAGGTTTGCTCAGGGTTCTGAAGTGTCAGAGCCGGGCAACATGGGTCGTGATATGTTGCTACATTTTAAAGTCAACATAATAATTTTTTTCCTTATCATTTTGACATGTTATTTTTTCTTTTTTTTTGTCTCATTATAGTCCATATTAGAATGTAAATGTGCATTTTACTTTTGTATGCGTAACTTTGTTCGTTTGATGTGATCGGATATATTTGAGTTATAAAAATGTAACTTCATTTTTTTTGTATTTTCTTGTCTTAACATTTGATCTTTAATTTTGTTGATAAAATAACAAATTTTTCTACATAGATTATTCATTCAACTAAAAAAAATTGCAAATAAGTTGTTTACAAAACGCACAAACCAAACAACTAAACAACTTATTCAGAACAAATGCAGGATTGTCATTTTTTCAGAATCAGTTGTTTTCCAAACACACAAACCAAACAGTCAGACAGCTTATCCGGACCAGCTGCTCATCAGCAGAATATCAGAATAAGCTGTTTATCAGCAGAAGCTGGATAAGCTGCAGTTACCCCAAACAGACCCTAAGTTTCACCTCCAGTTGGACTCAAACTCAATTGAACATGCTCTCAATTCTAAGCCACATTCATAAATGACCTACTGACCTCTCTTTTCCTTCCACTCTGGGTCATTCAGAGAGCTGAGGCTAGAAGGCTTTCAAAAATGAAATTTCTATCTTCTCAAAACATTCTCTCAGATGATCACAGAGAATATGCTCATCAGCTTTATCATTGATAAAGAGATTTAAAATGCTATCTACCAATATCCAAATCAAGGAAAAAACTCCCTTCCCGGTTAGAATGGGTTTATTGTCAAGTACTTCATAAAATATTGTGAGGTTGTTGGCAGTCAGATAACTGCAGCTCTAAATTACTTTTCCACAATATAAGACTTCATAGAAAGTCAAAGCTACCGCTCATGCCAACGATGTTTTAAACTTTAGTTAAGGTTCTCCTTGAAAATTTATTTTATAAGTTTATTTCTAAGATATTGAACAATCCTCTCAAACCTTTTGTGCATGATATCATAAGCCCTACTCAATCTAATATCATTGACAACGAGATCATTTCTAATCACCTTCTCCAGGTGAGATCTTCAATAACTTAGCCTTGTTAATGTGAAAAGCTTGATAATAAAAGGCTTTCAACTATGTTAATGGAAACTTTCTCTACTAGAAGGTCATTGACTAAATGTTTCCTCCTCTTTTCATCTCAGAGATTCAGGCTTGCACTTCCAATATCCATTTGTATATAATTATTAATGGGATCTTGCAAAGTTTTTTCCACTACTAAAATGGCTTAATAAAGGATGATCTTTAAATCTTTACCTCTTTTGCATGGTTATGTGTACCATTTCTTCTTCTTTAAATAGCCTTACTAACAAATGTGCTTTCAGTCCTATATCTTCGAAAATTCTTGAGATTTCTATCTCCTTTACGATGATGACAATTTGAATCATATAAGAGTCGAACTGTTTGTATCATTGTCTTAGAGACTATTTCAACCCATACATCGATTTCTTTAACCTACAAACCAGATGCTCTTGTCCAGGTTGAGTGAACCCTTCTGGTTGCTCTATGTAAATCTGTTCCTCCAGATCACCATGCAAGAAAGCAATTTTAACATCCATCTGCTCCAAATGCAAATCTCAAATGGCTACTAATGCAAGCACTGCCCTGATCCCAGTATGTCTGACCACATGAGAAAAGATTTCATCATAATATATCCTCTTCTGCTGTGAAAATTTCTCTGCTACCAGTCAAGCATTGAACTTTTCCCCTTCTATTTCTGATACTACTGGTTTTCTTTTGTACACACACTTGCACCCAATAGCCTTATTTCCCTAAGGAAGTTGAACTAGCTCCCATGTGTGATTTTTCTGCAAAGACTCTATCTCCTCAACCATTGCACCCATCCATTTCTATTTCTCCTGACTAGTGATAGCTCCTTGAAAAGTGGCTGGATCATCGCTGCTGATAAGAAGTGCACAAGAGGTCAAGTCTTCATAACCCAACCTGCTAGGAAGTCATATATTGGTGCGTCTTTGTCTGTCTCTAGCTAGATTATTATTTTGCAAATCATCTGGAATGGAATCACCAGGTGTTGGATTTGAATATTCAACTCTCTCAGTTGTTTCTGAATGTTGTTCTAAATTCATCTGCACTGCATCTGAACTGGAACTGTTGTCTTGCACCTTGTCTTGATTCTGCTGCAACATGGACTGTTCATCAAAAACTGCATCTCTGTTGATCACCATCTTCTTTACAATCGGATCCCAAAACTTGTATCATTTCACACCTTTCTTATAGCCCAGAAAGATGCACTTATTGGATTTTGCATCAAGTTTTGATCTTTCATCTCCAGGTACATGCATATAAGACAACCAAAAATTCGTTAATTATCGAAATTAACTGGATTACATGTCCATACCTCATCTGCGACCTTGCCACCCAACGATGTCCGAGTTGATCTATTGATGAGATAACATGTCATAATCACAGCATTTGCCCAGAAACTCTTAATAAGTCTTGCATTCAGTCTCAAGCATCTTGCCCCTTCAGTTAAGGACATGTTCATCCTTTCTATCACATCATTCTGCATTAGTGTCTTGCGCACTGAAAAATGACTTTGAATCTCATGTTCCTCATAAAACTTCTGAACCTGCAAATTTGTGCACTCTGTCACTCTGTGTCATTATCGGACCTCTGTGTCATTATCGGACCTCAAATACTTGATTTTTCTGTCAGTTTGGTTCTCCACCTCAGCTTTCCACGGCTTGAATTTAGAAAACAAGAAATACACTCAAATTTTCCTAGAAAAATTATCAATAAAGATAACAAAATACTGAGATCCTCCTAATGATGATTCCCTGGTAGGGCCTCATACATCAGAATGCACATAATCAAGAATCTTTTTAGTTTTATGTTTTTCAGTCATAAAACTGACTCTAGTCTGTTTTCCAAGAACACAGAACTTACAAAAATCGAGCTTGCAGCTTTTAACACCATGCAATAGGTTTTTTTATGCAATTTTGTCATCCCACGTTCACTGAGGTGACCTAGACGCATATGTCATAGTTTTGTACTATCATCATCTGACTCCACAGAATGAACTCCACCTACAACTGTACTCCCCAACAGTTTGTAGATATTGTCTGCAATTAACTTTCATTTCATCAACGTCAGTGCACCCTTAATAATTCTGATGATTTCTCTATCCTCATCTACCTTAGGAATGAAACCATTTCTGTATAAAGTGCCTAAGAAAATCAAATTTTTCTTCAGATCTAGAATATGTCTGACATCACATAACGTTCTAACTGTGTTATCATACATCTTAATCCTGACTTCTCCAATACTAATAATATTGCAGCATCTATCATCACTTAGATAAACTGAGTCAGAATTAGTTGTCATATATGAAGTAAACCGCTCTCTATTAGGTGTTATGTAATAAGAGCATCCTGAATCAAAAATTCATCCATCTGTGAACTGAGTTGATGAAACTGAAAGCATATCGCCATCACTGCAATCTGAATTGTCACTCTGCACCATATTTACAGACTTCGATGATGCATCACCTTTCTCCCCAGTCTGTTTCTTCAGGTTTGAACAATCTCTCTTCATATGGTCTGGCTCCTTGCAATTGTAGCAATGAATTGTTTTTTTATCTTTCGACTTGAATATAGAATTTCGCCTTCTAGAACCATCCTTCTCTTTCTTCCTTCCACGATCTTGTTTACTCTTAACATATAAACTGCCGCCATGAGAGTTTTCCCCTACATTCTGCTTCTACTGGTTGTGAGCTGGTTGTGCTACTGGTTGTGAGCCAACAATGCTGTAGTAATCTCATCAACTTTGATAGTTTCTTTCTCATATGTAAGAGTAGTCACCAAGTGTTCATAGGAAGAAGGCAATGAACACAATAAAATCATCGCTCGATCTTCATACTCAATAGTCACATCAAGCCGTGATAAATCTGTGATTATTTGATTGAAGTCGTTAATATGCTGCGCCAAATCAAAACCTTCTTGCATCTTCAGCTCATACGCATCTTCAGCCCATACAACTTTTGTTTTAAATACAATTTATTCGTCAGAGATTTGGACATAAACTAAGTTTCTAATTTCTAATTTCTTTCATATCTCCCTTGGAGATTTCAGATTCATCATGTGATACATAACCTCAGATGTCAGGCATAAACGTATAGTTGCTGCCGCTCGTTGTTACAATTCTTCACAGTCTTCATCATCCATGGCATCTGATTTTTTTGTCCGCAAAGCTTTCAAGATTCTCTGTTGAGCCAACAAATCTTTTACTCTTGTTTGTCATAATCTGAAGTTACCAGTTCCATCAAACTTTACCACCTCGAATTTTGCACCAGTAATTATGAGTTGAAATTGATCCTGCAACAAATTATTCTGCAAATCCCTAGAATCTTTTCAAAAAGAAAAATAATGATTGAAAATATTCCTTAATTAAGTTTTCCAGAAAAACAACGGATTTTTTTTAAAAGAAAAGATTGAAATATTTCCTTAATTAAGCTTCCTTGATTAAGTCTTTTAAGTCTTCATTAATTAAAATATTTTCTTTAATAATTTGAATTTCAAAAACTTTTTTTTTCCCGCAAAGAAATAAAATCAGAACTTCTGATTTCCTTCTCTGCAGCCTCCAACAAAGAAAAACTTAATTAAGTTTCCTTAATTAAATATTTTCTATAATTAAACATTTCATTTCTCTAGAGATTCCCTGTCTTTCTTCATGCAGCTCTAGCAGAGGAAAGATTTTCTTTTCAAATTTCACCTCCGCAGATCCAGCGGTCCACCAAAGAAAACAACTACTCGTTGAACACCTTAGGAAAGAAAACTCCTTTCCACCTGTACTTAAGGAAAAATCCAGGGGAATATTCCCTTGGTATAAGTGAAAGATTCTATTCTAATCCTCCATGATCCCGCGAACCGTCCTCCCGGCAGCTGCCCGATCACTCCTGCAAACAACCTGTCGTTTTCCGCGAACAGGAAACCAGCAACACCTCCGAACCGCCGAACAGCTTCGATTCCTTGATTCCGTCCCGCGAACCGCCTTCGGCTTTGCCTTCGCAAAACCCTTGCATTGGCGACAGCCTCCCGCAAACAATCCTTTGCGACTACTCCCTGCCTGCACCAACAATCTGCCGCGAACCGCCAAAGTTCTTCGTCGAATCGTCAAAGCTCCGAAATTCACCAAACTCCTAGCGAGGAAAAGGATTTTGTTATGAACCTCGCTCTGATATCACTTGTTGAGAAATTAGAGCAAAGAAAAACTGAAATCGACACAAATCCAGAAGAACATAAAAAGATTTAACGAGGTTTGACAAAGATGTCTACGTCATCGGGAGCAGAGCGGCGGCTTTCTTTCAATATTCAGAAAAAAGTACAGAATACAGAATATGGGATAACACCTAGTGTTACATACAGGCCTATTTATAACCCTAGAAAACCCTAGAGTACAATATGTAATTACCAAATTACCTTACCAAATTACTCTGTACCTCACCCCCAACCCACATAAGGAAACTCCCCTGATTTGAACAGAATCTTCCGCTCCACTCCGCTCCAGCATCTGTCCTTTATATGGTATATGAATCATACCTAACACATACTCTAAATTTCTTTATGATGAGGATCCCAACTTTAAGAAAATGCACCTTATTAGTTAGGATAATACTTGCGGCTTAAAGTTAAAGGAGCTGAGGATTCCTTCTATTCATTCTCATAACCCGGCTAGCAATAAAAGCTTACTTGAATTTTTTTTTTCAACTGTAAAATCCTTTTAAACGCAACTGTAAAATCCTTTTAAACGCATGGTGGAATAACTCTCATTCCAGCATTTGGATATGCACATTACTCACCATTTTGGAAAAGCATAATTAGCACAGATTATAAAATCAGGCCGTTATCTTACTTTATTGGTAATAATTGCGGTTTCTCTCTTCTTCTTGATCAGTGGGTTCATGGAAATTAGCCTTTAGAAATATTTAGGCGTAATGTGATCCACTTCAGCAAGGCCCAACCAAACTTTCTCTTAGCTAAAATTATAATCAACATCTCTTGGAACCTTTACAGAAATCCCATCTACAACTTTACTATCATTAATGTTAAAAATAACACTATCATTAATGCCGCTTTCATGGGTGTCTACATTATTTTATTGAATGGTAAGTCAAACCTTATTTTTCATGACATCAAAAATGTTATTTATTCTCTTTATCTTAACGCTAACTAGGTTAAGTGGGTTAGCCACAAGCATTATTCATTAAAATTGTGTTTATTTTGGTTAGCCATAAAAAGTAGCATCAAAACTACATATGCTTTAAAGTGAATGCTCTGGTTAACCCTGGCTACACTCTATGCCTTACAAAAATGAAACCATTAACCATTTATTTTTCAATTTTTCTTTCTCCCACTCCTATTTGCAAAAAGCCTTCCTTCTGGTAATAAATTTCTGGATAGACCCACTCATATTCAACTGCAAGAACATGCTTTGTCTTATGTGGAAGAGGATTTACATAAGAAAATAATTACAATTTCTAAATATTCACTAGCTAGTTTACAATATCTGGAGGGAGAGGAATGACAGAATATTCGGCTATGATATCTAATTTCATTAATATTCTTCATTGAATTAAATATCATTTAATAAGCAAAGGGAAACTTTTTGGAATGATTCAATAAGATGCATTTCTTAGCCTAGCCTATTAAGTATTTGTAGTCTGTTTAGATTTATGAGTTTCTGGTGGAGAATATTTTATTAAGTTATGCTCCTTCAGAATTTTATTGGTGTTTTCTTTTGTATCATGACATGTATTCCTGGTTACACTTAGCGCTCCGGGACTATTGCCGTAATAGGTTGGTATTGGTTGATGGAAGATGGCTCTTCAATATTTCTATGTTTCGTTAGTTACTTATATGGGTTGTCGGATGAGGTTGTGGAGGATAACTTTTTGAAATAGTGAGTTGTTGCTCCTGGCTCAATTTCTTGCTCTCTTCATGAAATGAAAGTTTAGAGATAGTTTTGGTGAAGGTTTTGTTGTTCTCTATCCCTGAATTAAGTTGGCCATGTATTGCATCTCTTTTTGTTCTGTTTTGTTTTGTTTTGTTTTGCTTTTAATTTTTTTATTTTTTTTCTTTTCTTTTTTTTTGCTTTGCTTTGCTTTGCTTTCAAATGAGGTTTTAGACCAATTATGATTAGTTAGATATCTTGTGCCTTGGTTTCCTTAATGCACCAAGCAGATCAAGCCTTATCCAATCATTCTTTTGTGCAACTGAGTCAATCAGTAAATTATTTAGATTTTGGGTCAATTTTGTTGACATTATATGAGCCTGATCATATACCTTATGCCCAGTTCTCAGCCTTTTTTTTTTTCTTTTCCCCATCGATGCACCTAAACAGGGAAATATTTCTTTTCTGATTTTGACACACGGTTTTGGGTGTTTATTCCATTAAGTCTTGTAATTTTATGCTTTTTCTAATTCGAGCTACAACTCACAATTTCCCCATAATAACTTTATTGAAACAAATAAAATGAAATTATAACGCTTAATCTTTCTGACAAGAGCATCCAAGACAAAATACTGCAATAAGGTATAACTGACGACAATATGCAGGCTTCAAGAAAACATAAGAATATTTTTATTCAACTGTTTTAACATTATTAATAGCTAAAAAAATATATTTAAACATTATACTCAACATAGTTTCTCAAAATTAGTTTGGATTCATGCCGAGTGAGTCTACTTTGGAAGCTATACATTTATTGAAAGGTTTGGGGGCGAACTACAGAGATAATAAGGAGGATCAACATATGATTTTTGTTGACTTAGTAAAAAACTTATGATGAGGTTCCAAGAGTACTTTGAAGAGTTCTAGAAAAGAAAGATGTTGTAATTACTTATCTTCAAGTCATTATGGATATGTATGCTAGAGCTGTTACTTTTGTTCGAACACAAGGAGGACAAACCAAGTATTTTCTTATTTCAGTTGGATTACACCAAAGATTGACTTTAAGCCCATATCTTCTTGCTTTAGTTATGGATATTTTCTACTGGATATTTACCAGAGGATGTACCATGGTATATGCTTTTTGCCTATGATATTCTTCTTGTGGATAAGACTAGAGAAGGAGTTCAGCAAAAACTCAAGTTATAGAGGTTAACTTTAGAGTCTAAAGGTTCTCGTTTGAGTATATTTAAATGAATCCATGGAGTGTAATTTTAGTAATAATAGATTTAGTGGTGGGGTTGTAACAATAGGTGATCAACTCACGAAAAGAAGTGAATGTTTTACATGTCTTGGGACTATTGTTCAATGTGATGTTGACATAGATGGAGATGTTATTTGTAGAATTCAAGTTCGATGGTTGAAGTGGAAGAGTCCTTTGGGCCTATTGTGTGATAGAAAAGTACAGCTTAGACTTCAAGGAAATTATAAGAAGATGGTGAGACTTGCAACGTTTTATAGCATAGAAAGTTGGACTATAAAAGAGAAGCATAAAATTAAGTATTGGTGAGATGAGAATGCTTGGGTGGATGGGTGACTTCACACTTAGAAACATAATGTGAAACAAATATATTCTTGAAAGGGTTATAGTAGCTCCAGTGGCATACAAGATTACAGGGAGTCTCCTTAGATGATTTGGTCACATTAAACGCCGATCATCTAATGACCCAGTTAGAAAAGTAGATATTTTAGATTTGACTTGTGTTAAGAAAGATAAAGGTAAACCTAAAAGGACTGGGGCAGGTTGTATAAAAAATGATCTCAATTTATTAGAATTAAATGCAAATATGACAATGGGACACAATAGAGAAAAGGAATTCATGTAGCCAACCCCACTTAGTGGGATAAAGGTTAGTTTGTTGTTGTTGTTGTTGTTGTATACATATAACGCTCAACGAAATCCATAAACCAGTTTTGATAATGTAGCTAATTAAGATCTTACCAGTTTCTTCTGTTGATAATGGGCGGAACTGCATTTTGTTTACTTCTAGCATCCTTGGAACCTCTTCTCCAGACTCGGATGCCTTTAAAAATAGAATTTCGATCTCTTTTACACATGATAAGTAGTCCTCACTTGATTTACTTCCAGATCCATTCTCCATCTCCATTCCATTCATCAGAAGTGCAGCTGTGGTTGGTGAGGTCTTCTGGAATTTTATCATAGAGATTTCTTCATGATGTAAACCATGGTTTGACCCAATATGTTCGCCATTTTCCTCATCATTTCCAGAAGCAATGCCGTCTGCAGATGGGATAGCAAGAGATGCGTTCAATGGATCGCCTGACCCATCATTACGGTTTCTATAGATTTGAACAAAGGGTTCATCAGATATTTGATCAAAATCATCTCTTGAATCCACTGAATCGTCATCCTTATTATGCAACGAAGCTGGTTCACCTTCATCTTCCAGTTCTGGAATGCCTTCCTCCTCCCTGAGATGTTTTAGATAATCTACATTATCAAACCCATGACCAAGCGTCTTCCTTTCAATGGAGAATTGGTTGTCTAATGGATGGAAGGGCCCAAAATAATCCCATGGTGGAATACCAGGAGGAGTAGGAGCCTCAGACGAAGAGTTCTCTTCTGAATTTTGTTGCAAACTTTTCAAAGGAGATGATGTTTCCACAATTGCTCTTACTGGAGTGGGAAGCCTCTCCTCAATTGTCGTTGAAGCAAACTTGGAAGTTTTCATATGATTAACATGAAACGAATTCACTTTTGAATGTGATTCTGAGCAGCTTGAAGGAGATAAGGTTTGTAGAGTTGCTGCTAGTTGAACAGGCGGTCTCTCTTCAATTGTTACCGAAGGAATCCTGGCAGCTGCCATATGATTCACATGAAACCTTCGCGAGGGGGGAGAAGAATGAGCTGGAGAGGATGTGTTTGACAAGTGTGAGTTGTGTTTTACAAGGGAACTATGTGGTTCACGAGCTTTAGAAGTTGAAGTCAGCAGGGAAGCCTCATCCAAGGCTTCAACAAATTTTGTGAGTGCAGTTCCAGAATTTCTAAGAGAGTTGACATAAGAAACATGCGCAGCAGCCAGCAAGCATCTTCCATCAAGAGCTTGCTTGACAAAGCGCTTCCTTTCCTGACAAAGTGTTAGTGCTTTGTCTTCCTCAATCTTAGAGTTAGAAGCTCCCATGCCTAAATGAAACAACAATATTTTGTTTTAGTTAATCGGAGATAAAAGTCTTGATATAAATGTTAACATTTAGATCTCTCGAGGTACCCTGTTTCATAAACACACGCCAAAGAAATCAATTAATCTAAGGACTTGTAGAGATAGTAATATTGAGACTCATTAGATCATACAAAAGATTTCATATAGCAAAATATAAAGGGGTTACAGTAATACCTCTATATTCTAATTTAATCATATACCAAACTCATAAATCTTTATATTCAAGTATATAAATTTAGATATTTGATATGTAAAAACATAAGAATTCTATAGAGTGTAGATATATCCCCAAAAAATATATTGAAAAAAGAGCATGCTTCATTTGTACTAAACAGAAAAACCGGGTGAAAAAATCATCATCCTACAATTGCTCATTTCTCATTCAATTTTTAAGATTTTATGTTTTTTAAAATTTCATGTCACGAAACATCACAGAAAAGGTGAAAATAAAAAAGGGAGAAGTTTGCTCTATTTTCTTTATGCTATGAAGGTAAAAAAAAAAATTAAGAGCATGTGATGCTCAAGACATTGGAACAGCCAATTGATAGATTTTTATTATTTTTTCTTGCTGAGTGAAAATTAAGAGTGGAATAAGAACTAGAGATGGAGAAAGAAGAGAAAAAATACTAGAAAACAAGAAGAAATCCTGTGGAAGAAAGAAAAAGAATGTTAAAACAAAAGTCATTTATTGCTCCATTTTTCAAATTGTCACATGAAATCATTTTATCAGCGGATGAAAAGGAAAGGCAGCTAAATGATCTAAGACATGATAGTTGAAATCAAGAGAGCATCTCTTTCTCAAATATTGCAAGTGAGGATGATTAGAGCAGAGAAGAAGCATTGAAAAGAGAAAAAGAAATAAAAGCGACAAAACAGATGTAGAGGCAGAGAAATGCAAATAGTTGTGTGATGCAAAAGACTCATGCAAATGGGCACAATGAAGCAAACAGGGATAAGTAGCATAGAGTAGCAGCTGAAGGATCCAACAATGAAAAACTTTATCATAGATGACAACATTTAAGAGTCTGAATTGAGGGACTTCATCTTTATACCAAATTGATGACGAAGGACACAGCAGAAAGCAATAAGAAAACTAGACAAATGAATGCCTCAAAGGATGGTACGAAGGAGATGAAAAGAAAAAAAGCATAATGAAACCCTATAGTTAAAAAATGAGAGGAGGGTCAACCACAGCAAATAAAACCAAAAAAAGTCATTTCTCATTTTATCTTCAATTAACAACATTACAAGACTTCATACCCTATTTCTAGAAAAACGACTTGTCAAAAATGAAAAATCACCAATAAATATAAAAATATCATAAAAAATCACCAATAAATATAAAAATATCATAAGTTATAAAAATAAATAAAAGATAAATTATTTTTAATGATAAGCGATGTTCAAGTTAATTATTGGTGGATTCTATAAATATGGTGAGAAAATATGCTCTTAAAGTTGACTTAAAAGAACCTTTAAGAACCAAGTTCGGGGATGTATGAATTTCATTGGTATAATGATGGTTTAATGAACATTTAATTCTAGTAAGAAGTACTATGATAATATTATTGACAGACATAAAATGGAGGATAGGAAAAAGTGCGAGAAACTATTTTGCACAAACTAATCTTGCAATAGTCAACATATAGTTTAAGAAATGCAAAAACAATAAGGTAAGTTAGTTTTGAAGTAAGAGAATGCAAAAGAATATTACTTCAAATATTTGCATTTGATGTTTGGTTCCAATTAATTAATGGGAAATTAAATTTACAATAGAAAAATAATTAAATGCATTTTTTTCCCTTGATGATTCTCTACCAAAGTCTGATGACGACAGGACAAAGTCTTATAATCAATCATCACTGTGATTATGTGTCCTCTCCTCGTAAGGAAACATGAAATATCAAAAAATCCATTGTCGATGTGGTTAGACTAGAAAGGCGTTGGTGGCATTTAAGCTATCTTAGACTTTGTTTCTATTGATTGGTGGGTTCCTGTGAATGACTAATTGTTGACCTCATTTTTAGTGAGGTCTAGTCTTCCTCTTAGGGTTTAGGATCTAGCCTTAGGGACCTCCCTTGACTATCTTAGAACCTTAGAAGTGGTGCCCGCCTCGTTTTAATTCGACCTATTTCCGTCCTCTTTTGTGGTTCCAAGTGTGTGGTATCGACTTCTAGCATTTAGAAGGGTGAAACCAACATGAGGAAACCCAAAAGGGATCCCTATTGGACCTTTTGAGCCTTAGGGTGGCCTTCTGCACAATTCGCACGCCCGCGCGCGTTCGATCGCCGCAAATCC
>NW_018164842.1:578369-578575 GCF_001263595.1 Phalaenopsis equestris | reverse complement strand
CACTTGCATGCTACTGTTCATTCCTGTATTGCACGCTTTACATTTTATAACTTTAAACATGTTTACCCTTTTTTACATAGGATGTTTAGAGGACTACAATCATAGGGCCGTTTGATTTGATAATATAACCGGACACCCTAGAAAACTTAGACTCGTCACGTCGAGGAGCTTGGAGCTAGCGTAGTAGGCAGGCCGACCATCTTCAA
>NW_018164842.1:557069-577763 GCF_001263595.1 Phalaenopsis equestris | reverse complement strand
GGATGTCATATCTTTCTTAGTTTATTTGATCGAGCCTCACCCTCAAGTCTTGTGTTTATCCCTCGGGGTAGATACAGGATTTGAGGTTGAGTGCTCTTTCATTTAAACTGTGGAAAATATGAGGTCAGTTTGATTTCATATTTTTCTAAAATTATATATATATACGTAAATTAAAAAGTCCTTCCGAAGCGGGCGACGGGATTTCGATTCCGGCGACCGACAGCTTCTTACGGGCGACCCCCAAACATTTAAAAAACTCTCTTTTCCCCCTTTTAAGCGCCGACACTAATCATTACTGTTGTAGTTCATTCTTCAGCACATAGTTATTTTATAATCAATATTAAAATTTATTTTAAAATTTTATCATTATTTGTGCCACTATTATTATCAATAGCAACAAAAATAATAAATAAATATTGAGTTGTAATAATAATTAGTATTACTAAGTTGTTTGGAATGTGTTTCTATTGATTGACGGGTTCCACCAAACGACTAATCATTGTTGTTAAAGCCCAATCATCAGCCGAAACTTTTTTTTATAATCATCATTAAAATATATTTTGAAATTTATTACTATTACTGTTGGTATTAGTTCTTGATTTTTTTTCCTTTACAATTAGCAGTGTTATTAGTGCCCAACCAAAAAAAATGTTAAAGGTTAATTTTAGGTTCAGATCCAATTAAAAATTAATTCAAATACCATAAATGAGCCCAAATTTGAATTTTGATAATGTTATGGAGTGCCCATAAGCCATGTGCCATAACTTAACCCTATTTTGATGAAATTAGGTAATTGTGGGCTAGTACACCATCATTAGGTGGCATACCATAACAAAACAAGTATGCTGGAAAGTAGACGTGGCCTGGGATGTCATCATTAAGTGATGCCGACACAATTTAAATTGACTGAGCTAAAAAATAAGCAACACTTTATTAGATGTTAATTTAAGATTAAATTTTCCTTATATAGTTTGGAATTTCAAATGAAAAGCAAAGAGATTAGCAAACACAATGATGAGAATAATACATATTAATTTATAAAAGGGACTTTACATAAAGAGAAACAATTGAAAGATATTGAGAAAGGTTATAACTTATTATACATTGAAAAATTAATGATAGAAATGTGATTAACCTAGCAAAAGATGAACATTTGAAAGATACAATTATTGAGATTAATAAGTTTAATGAAAAGCAGATTGCCAATGAGATAATTAATGTGGCCAATCTTTACTAATCAAGTTAGGTTAGAGAAATGTTAAAAAATCAACTTTGATAATAGAAAAATGAACCACCATAATATATACATGTTGAAGAAGAAAAGTCATAAATGTTACTTTAGATGGGCTATGAGAGGATTCAATGTAGTTATAAAAAAAAATGCAATGAGAGAAATTATACTAGATCTAATAGTAGCATATGATCTAGCAATAGTGATCACACACAATAAGAAACAAGAAAAATACTTGGTTACTTCAAATGAGGAATTGTCAAAGCACAAATAAATATCTCCTAAGAAGAAAAGAAAAGTTTTATTGCAAAGATTATAAGGTGATTCTAGGAGAAATCTAGACCACAATACAATATGGTAATTATATATAAAATTATTTTAAAAGTATAAAAAACAAACAAAAGAAAAGATAACTCTAGAATAAGGTGACCAAATTTAAAAGGTGAAACATTATTAATCTTTCAAAATAGGTTGCAATTTCAGATAATTTGAATTATTTAGTTGAGCCAAACGTAATGCGGGATAACATGGTTGATTCCATAAGAAGATTGATATGAAAAACTTTTAAGAGAGTTTAACTTACATCACAACTTGATAAAGAGACTTGGTGATAGAGCGAGAAGGCATAATGAGTTATTAAAGAAAAAAATATTCTAAAATTTATTATATAATAGATAGATTCTTGTAAAAAGGATAGTGATTAAAGCAAAAGCAATATTTTTTTATAATTTTCATTACAAGCTTGGTACTATGAAAGAAAACAATGAGAAATATAGAATATTGAAGGATGGAGATATTGTTGATTCACGCTTAAGTGAATAAATTGTTTCCAAAGAACATAGCAAAAAACGTTAATGAAGTGCATTGTAGATAGATCAAAAAGCTAGAAGTAAAGTTAGGTTCGAAAAAGATTCATAAATATAATGCTTTAGATCCAAACAAAATATCTTGAGATTGGTAACCAATAAAATGATATTGTGATGATTTCGTTTGTAAGCACCGAACTTTTCTCCATTTTTTTTCCTTCTTTTATCGCCGCGTTACCGACTTCCTGAATTGGTTTTAGCAAATCTTTCCTTTCATTTTTCCCGCCTCCTCGCCTTCCTAAATCGTTCAATCACATAGCCTTGAACTCTTATTTACTGGGGCCATAGGCCTCCAATCCATAACAACTCCCCCTCTCGCTCCCTTCTCTATTTTTTGAGCTTCATGGGCGATATCCTCCTCCCTCTCTCCCAGTTTCGCCCGAAACAATCGGCTTGGTGACCGGACCGTGTGATACACTCGCAATTGGAACTACCTGGAAAGGCAACACTGTGATTGCGACCTACAGAGACCCAAAACTCCCATCTTCCTCCAACTGTTCGCTCCTACCCAAACTCCTCAAGGAAGATAACCTTCCTCTTCCTGCCTTTTTCTCCTAGCCACACATCGTGAATCTATGTTACAACGGGTCATCCTAAACCAGGATTTAAGACAAAACAGAGGAGAACTGTAGGATTTGAAGTTCATTTTTTTATTATTAGTAATTAAGCTCTTCTTTTAAGGATGTTTTACATATATTAAATCCTTGTAGGTCTATTAGAATACAAGTAGTTTAAAGAATAGATAAGTTTAGTTTAGTAATTATTTTATTTTAATTTTTTTCTTGGTGCAAGATCGCTAGTTGAACAGTCGAAATCATAGAGATATCGTGATTGCCACCTTGAGGTAAGTAAACTACTTTTTATTAGAGGGTAAACATCCCCTTCCTCGTTATGGGCATTAATTCTTGTTGTTTGTCGTATCTTCATAATTATTTCATATGATTGTCAGTCATACATTGGTTCTTCAACTATAGTTACAAAGCTACATTTTTTTTATTGCTCACAATGTGTATGATACAAAATACCTGCATATTTGAATTAATCTTGTAATTATGATATTTTATTTCTTTGCACTCTACTGTATAATATCGTATATGAATTCTTGTTATATCGCAAGCCTGTGTGAAATAGCATATTTCTTATATATTATACATGTGAAAAATGTTGGATATATTTATGGTCGGTGAAACTCTTTTGGATTTTGGCTAGTTGGCTCGATGAGTCAACAGAGTAACGACTCTGCAGGAAATCATCGGGTTTCTTTAAGTTGATATTTAGCATTCCCACTTTCAGAGTGTCTATTAAAACTGACTATATAAATACAGATGAACAACATAATAATAAGAAATTTGATTGCATATTTTCTTATGATATATTTGGTTTACCACTCTCCAATGCTTTATGACGTTATATATGTACAAAGTACTCATCCCTATTTATTGTTCATACTGCATGCCTCACTTTCCTTGTCATTTATACTTTAATAAATAGTTATTTTTTTAGTTTCTTTGCCAAACTCATTCTTTGATATTTTTACAAAACAAATTCAATTCAGTCATCAGTAGGACGATCTTCATCAAAGCAAACTTTTCAATTCTAGTGTTCTAGTTTTGGTATTTTCCCTTAGTATTTGTTTTAGCTATTGTATTTTTCTTTGTTCAGTCTGGATAGTTGTTCTCTGTTATCATTTTTTTTTATTCAACTTGTTTTTTTATTTTCAGTCCAGTTGTATCAGTGAAATTTTCAGCAATATTTATTTTTCTTTCCTTTAATTTTTATGCAAGTCATTCTTTAAGAATACAAAATATGTTCATTTCATTACATCAAACCCTGCGTTGTCAGGGTGTATAGCCTTACGAATTCAGGTTGTGACATCATTAATAAATATTTTGATAAAAGTTTGATTGCTAAAGGAATGCCAAATGATTTAATAGAAACATTTTTGTACTAATATTTATGAATAAAGATAAAGTTCAAGTTTATGGTGATTATAAAAGAACCAAACTATGGAACTGATGGCATAAAATTAAGCTATGGGAAAACATGATGTAATGTAAGCACAGAAAAATTACATCAATTTTAGAGAATCAATTTAGTTTAACTCTAGAAAGAGCTACTATAGAATTGATTGTCATGCTACAATAATTGATAAAATATAAAAAATAAATAATAATGTTTATATACTTTTTATTGAACTTGAGAATGCACATGATCGAGTATAATAAGAATTGATTTGATGTATTTTAAGCCAAAATGATGTGTGCCAGTAGTATGTTGGAATTATTAAATATATGCATAATAAAACATTGAATATTATTATAAGTAGTTGTGGAGTAACCTAAGAGCTTTCAATTATTGTAAATTTATAACAATGATCAATATTGAGTCAATATCTATATTTGATAAAACATCCACAAAATTTAGTAAAACATTATAATAATAAGAAAATATTTAGAAAATAAAGACCTTAAATATAGTATTATAAGTAGCAAGTACATGATAAATAATTTTCATGTGAATGATGTTAATAATTAATGGTCAACATTGAGTTGTTATTTTTTTAATGGTTAATAAGATACTCATAAAGGATACTCAAAATGGGGTGTTATGATGTACTTTCTCTAAATGTTATAGTTCTAATTGGTGAGATAATCACTAAAATAACTGAAATATTATAATAATGAAAATATATTTAGAAGATAAAATCCTTAAACTTAGCATAATAAATATTAAATATATATGAAAAGTAATTTTATTAAGTTTGCAATTAATAATTATCATTCAATATTATTAGTAGATAAGATGATACTCTGGCGCGATAGATTACGCTATCCTAGAATGAAAATGTAGATAAGGATAAATTTTCTAGAGTTAATGTTGAATGATTAAAAAGGATATATGCCTCAAAAAATTACATGATAAGAATATATCATGGAAAATTAATGATAAATTTTAAGAACTACAATTATACTTTTGATTTTGCATGGATTTAAATATTGGGTTATAAGAATCATGACAAAAATGAGAATATTAAGATAGGCATAATATAAAATTAAGAAGGATAAATTAAAAAAACTAATTATACTAAAATAAATATGGAAGTGACATTTATTTAGGATAAGTTAATTAAAATAAGCCTACTAAGGAAGTTAATAAAACTACTATGTGGGTAAATAAAAATCAAAATAATTTGCAAAGAATAGGTTCAATTCTGATAATACTCAATGTGAATAAGTGAAAAATAAAAATTCATACACCAACCATAATTTTTCAAGATAAAACTAATGATCATTAAAAAAGAATTATATGAATAAGAAAATCTCACAATGAAGTAAGAAAATGGCAAAAAGTATTTTAAGTCAAATAACATTGTTTTAAATGAAAAACTAAAGATAAATACTATTGGATGTAAAATGCTAACTAGAGAAACAAAAAACTTTTGTAAAGAGGCTACTCATTAAAGCCAAAACAACATCTTAGTGATTTCCATATTAAATTTGATACTAATAAATAAGAAAATAAGAAATAAAGTAAATAATTCTTTAGGTAGAAAATGAAGAAATTGAAAACAAGTTAAATTTACTAAAAGAAAAAATCATATCATCAAAGACTTTCGAGAAATTGACACAAAAGATTTTGTAGAAAATGATCTAAGAGAATAGAAAAAACAAAATCATGATTAAAACAATTGATTGATTCGCAAATGGAGAATTGATTTATTTTTAAAGAAGGGGCTTGCAAACAATCTTGTACATTCCATGAAATATGGTCTGAATTTGAAGATAATTATAGGGCATTTTAATGGAATATTTATTAATAAGTTATTTTTTTAATGCCTTAAAAGATGGGATGTCAAGTGAATAGGGAAGAGATATTTTAGTACCAATATTTCATGACAAAAAATTACTCAGAAATAACGTAATATAAGAAATAAAAATTATTAGTTAAACAAGGAGGGAAATAAAACATAAAATTAAAAGAGACTTGGTTTTCAAATATCAATTTGATTATATTCGAAAAAAAATTAATGAAATAATATAGATTGAAATAAAGATATCACAAAATATAATTATTGATATCAAATGAAAAAATTAAGATGAGAATTTAACCTAAGGAATACTATAAAGAAAAGATGTGTGTCAAAGGTAACTTGAGCTATCAATGATAAGGAAGAAATGACTAGAATAAACTGAAATTGTTGAGTGACAAAAGCATCTTTTGGCAAAAACAGATTGCATTAAGAATCAACATAGTGATGCATCTTTTTGCTTTGGTAGTTGTTATGCTTAATAACATATTCAAAATTTGGCACATTTGTGCAAGCTAATTGTACGCCAAAAGTTTTCATACATGAAATTTTGCAAGCAGCAAGTTATATGTGATTAAGTGAGAAAATTTTAGAGGATATGGCATTCAATTTATATAAAAATTATGGAATGCCTAAAAAGCAATTTAGTGAATGCACCATTTGTTGACCTCATTTTTGAGGTCATTACTCCTTTCCTTAGGATCCTAGGATCTAGCTCTATGGGTTCTATTGACTATCCTAGAAAACTAGAATTAGGACCCACCTTTTTTAGAAATTTCAGTCACTTCCTATTTTCCTATGATGTCTAGCATTTATGGTCTCAAAACCATCGTCTTATGGACGAGCGGTTAAGGGCTATTGTGTGGAGACTCAGGGAGAAGTTTCTAATTGAATTTCAAGTCCTAGAAAAATCTCGTCAGGACTTTATTGTCACAAACACCCACAAAATGCACAAAATTCACAAAATTGCACGAGGTCGGACTTCAATTGAGCCTAAAGGACGGGTAAAAATGCAAACTTCTCCAGACGACCTCCGACGATAAAATGGACGGCACCAACGCATCCGGAACACCAATTTTGGTAGGAATGGACACTTATATTGTCATATTTTCAACACGAGAAAATTGGCACGTAAATTGATGAATTCGTCAAAATGATTTCCAGTGGCGAAACGGACCGCGCCAGCGCGTCTGGGATGCCAGAATTACCTAAAATTAACACTCATTTTTGTTGCGTTGTGATGCACAAATAAAAATACGAATTGAATTTTATTTTTAAGAAATACTAAATTATTTTTATATGTTATCACTTATATTATTAAAATTAAAACCCTAAACCTTATTTACGGCTCCACCCGCACGTCTAAACCCTCGTTCGAGCGGCTCGATCCAGCGGCTCATCCCGCACCTCGCCCGTGCCCTAGCTCCACGACAGATCCACGCGGCAGTCTTCTTCCCCAGCATTCATGGCTCGCCTCCTCGAGCTCTGCTCAACCGAGCGGCCCTCCAACCGTGAAATTCCACCTGGTTGACCCTTCTCCTTCTCGAGGCTATACGTTCTCCTTATTTATGGTGTCGATTCCTTCCTCTTGCTAGATTGGTTGGCTAGGGTGGTTGGTAGGTGGCTATTTTCTTTTCTCTGCCTATGGAAAAACATCAGGGATTAGTGTATGGGAGGTTGTTAAAAAAAAAATTCTAAGAGAAGGTGAGGTTGGCTTTGGAGTTTTCGTTTCTTGCGTGCTGGGTGTTTGGTGGCCTCTTCTTCTTTTCTCTGTTACTTTTCTTTTAGGAGGATCTCAAGCGAGTTGGCTCGATAGTCTTGCTTGATTCTGTGCTACCAAGAGGGAAGGCTAATGGGGTGTTTCGCTGATTGTTGCTTGTTCGAAGGATTTGGAAGAGAAGTTTCTGTAGAAGCATTTTTCTTAAATTTGGGTTAAAGTTTGGCTTTGAATCTACAAAAGAGGTATTTCTCTTCTCACCTCTAATCTACATCATTTGGATTGCATCAAAAAATAAAAATACTTCTTCTCTGTTGAAGCATGTTGAAGCAAGATTTGGACTTGTTTTGAGGTTTAAGCATGAATAGTTTTTTTAGAAATAAAGAAATAGTAAAATGGGGCATGATATGGCTGCCTTCTTTTCTTTCACTGCTCGAGATATATGATGAATGAGGTTTCATTTTGAAAAGTTTTAGTTTTTTTTTTTATTATTCTATGGAATGCATGCTAAAAAAAATGCAATGTTAAAGCTTTTCTTATACATATTTTGTTCAAATGGAGGTTGGAATTAGTTTCAATGCTAAATAACATGTTGGCATTAGGAGCTTGTTTATGCTTATTCGTTCCTGTTACTTGCTGCAGTTTGGGACATATATTAGTTCTAATACCTGGGAATATAAGGCTCTAACAAATTTGGATTTGATGGCCATGTTTTTCCCATCTTGTTGAGTATGATTTGGATTTTTTTTGGAATAAATTCATGCTGGAAAGGCTAATCTCTATTTTTCTCCTCTTGTTGGGTACGACTTTGATCTCTTTGGAGAGGGAAAATGCTAGAAATTTTGTTTTGTTTTGACCCATTTGTTGGGTGCGGTTTTAGTCCTTTGGAAATAAAAAATGCTGGAAATTTTACTTTATTTTTTCCATGTTAGTAAGCTCGGCTTTGGCTCTTTCAGGTTAGATTCATGTTGGAAATCATTTTTTTATATGAGCTGGAAATTATATTTGGAGCTCAAATCTAGTTTATCTTGTTGCCCCTTGATAAAACACATGCGGGAAACTATTTCATGAGTTGGAAAAAATGTATTTGGGGCCCATATCTAGTTTATCTTGCTGCCCCTTGATAGAATACATGCTGGAAACTATGTTTATGAGCTGGAAAAATATGTTTGGGCTCATTTCTTGCTTCTCTTGCTGCCCCTTGATAAAATACATACTGGAAACTATGTTTATGAGCTAAAAAAATGTGTTTGGGGTTCATATCTTGTTTATCTTGCTACATTTTGTTGGAATGCATGATTGGAATGAAATTATCAAAGTTTATATTATTGATATTCATGTTTACAATAAATGCTGGAAAGATGTGCTCTGTTTGCCCCCTTTGGTAGGCTCGGTTTACATTTAGCTTAAATTATGATATGTTTTTCAGCTCTTATATTTGGCTCGAATTTAGCTTTCTTTTCATTTCCCCTGGATGTGGGTCTTCCCTTTTAGTTCTATTATGATTGAAGATGTTTGGTTTGAGATTGGTTTTTCTTCCTCATTGTCCCTGGCCGCAAATCTTAATGTGGTGAATTTTCACCTTTGTTGTGAAAGTCGGTTCTTTGATTGTGTGAGCCGTGCTTGGAGCATTTTCTAGTGATATGTTTAGGATACATTTTTAAAGTTTTATTTGCCACATTCCAAAGTTTTATTCGTGAAGGTTTAAATTATATTTTTGAAGCTTTTAAACTACTTTTTGAGTTTGATTCTGTCATCTTTCTTTTTTTTTAACTAGTTTTAAACGTTTTTAGGTCGATATACTTATGATTTCGTTTTAAGCTTTACCGATTTGACTTTGTTTTAAAAGTGGATTGGCCTCTTTTTGCTTGTTTTGCTTTCTTTTTTTTTTTAACGGTCAAGTTAAAAATGAGAATTTTCGATTTAATTATCTTCAGAAATGATTCATGGTTTTAAAAAAATATGAGGAAAAGAGAAAGGAAGAGAAAATTAAAAATGAAATTTGGTTCTTTGAGATGATAAAACCTAAGAAAAAGATATGATAGTAAACCATTCACTATTTCTTTTGTATAGAAAAAATGAAATTGTAATTGGAATAATAGTTGAGAGTTGGAAGAAAGTAAGAGTTTAGATAACGATTAAGAATATGGATTGAAAGATCAGTAGACTTGCATTTAGGTCCCTTAAGCTTTGAATAAACTTAAATCTAATTACTCTAACTATGATTGAAGCACATTTCACAATTTATTTGCCAAAATTATAAGTTTACCCCTAGGTTTTAGGAGTCTGATAGCGAGCTAAGCTTGATCTAAAGATGTTCGAGGATAGTTGAAAGACACTTAATTGAAATTAGACACTTTATAACACTTCAAACTCAAATTATAAAGTGTAGGCTTCTTAGGTCTTAGGAGCACACCCTGAGAGAGAGTTCATCATCCTAATTTTCAAATGAACCTAAGAAACCAGACATCTGACCCTAGTTCATGAGATAATTAGGACACTAGACACGATGGTGCATTAGATTGTGATTCATGACTGATTTAATTAAATCAAATAATGAAATTTTTGTCTTAACTTGACCAAAATTGAAACTCAATGCTCTGTGATTTGAGCTTGAATCTTACACTCAGATCCTCCTGGCAATTGATAACATTTCCAATATCATATATAAATCTCCTATTTTTGGTCTTTTATATGTGATATCTTTTATATGTGATATTGTATGTTTTTGATCTTTTATATGTGATATTGTATGTTGTTTCATTTGTTTGTCTTTTTCCTACGATTTGTTTAGTCTTTCAAGTCATACAAGTCATATTTTCTCCTTTTGCACAACGCATACTAGCTAAACTTAAGGGAGCAGCAAGACTCTCAAATATACAGGTTTAATTTACAATACAACATTTTATTTCTTAGCACCTTAGCACGTTATACTTTTTTATACTTTTCCTCCTGTCATGTATACTGTTTTGCATAGCCTGCTGTACAATTTTCTAGTCTGTTATATTGTAGCCTGTTATGTTATTTTTCTAGCATGTATACTGTTTTCCATAGCCTGTTATACTGTTTATTTAGTTCGTTATAGTATTCTCCTAACATGTAATATTATTTTTTTCTTCTTTTATATATCACATGTTTCATTTGTTTTAATACACACTATGCCTTAGTATAAGACAACTTAGTGGTTAGGTGAATTTTCAAAACTAAAACTAAACCGGAGACGTCGTGACGTGGAGCTTAGAGCGAGCACCGTGGGCAGCACGACGAGGAGAACAACTTCAAGGTGGATCTGCAACAACAAAACAATTTCACATCACTGAACATTTTCCTTAGTTTAAATAACAACTCATAGGACTTCGAGGTAGTTTGTCTAGCGCAACGTAAACCCTTACATATTCTTTAGACTTTTTGTACAACCCCGTTATGCAATTATAAGTCCTAGCACTTTAGGATTCCGATGTTATTGTACGGTACAGTGTAAATTCTTCTATCTTTTTAGGCTATTTGTATAATCTTATATCGTGCAATTATAAGTCCTAAATTCTGAATAAATTGCAGGATTCAACATCAAATAACCTCATTTCAAAGATGTAAAGCCGAACGATAGGATAGTTTGGGATATCACCGGGGTTTTCCCAAATCTGTGATTTCCCATACTTTTCTTCTTTTTGGATTACTTAAATAATTGTTCTTATTTGAGCCACTCCCGTTTGATTTTCTCATGTCCTACCTTGAAAACCCTAAACTTTGAAAATCTTGAAAACAAAACCACGGATCTTAATCGAGAGTTTTCTTAAGTGATTTCGGTCATTTAAGATGTAATTAACTATAGGAGTTTGCTTCTGTAGGGAATCTGAAACCCAGATAAAATAAACTTTATTTAATTTTTTATGTTAGGTACGGAAACTTGTTGGCATTTTTATAAAATATTTCGCAGACCAAAACAGATGTCACAAATTCTTTAGTTTAGGTGATTGAATTCTTATTACAAGTGATATATTTATTCTTCTGGATAAGTGTATTACTTGTAGTATTGTATTCAATCATCTAAACTATTTAAAATGTGAGACATGTTTGGTCTCACCTATTTTAAAATTAAAATGTTACTTTTAAAAATCAAAAAGGTTATATTCATATTTAAATTATTTTCAAAATCATAAAATCATCACTTTTTCAAATTATGAAGTTAAAACGGTCGACACCATTATAAATTATATACAAGTATAATATGTTTAAGTACCTTGGATTTATTATATATAAGATTGGGATATGCATGAAAACATAACTTCTTGAGTGAAACTTAACTGGTTTAATTCGAATAAATATTATAGAGTAATATGTGATAAAAATAGAATCTTATGTGCATAGTTCAAATAACTACAATAAGATTGGTTATGTTGTATGGAACCAAATGAAAGAACAATAAAAGTCATAACAAAATTGAGTTAGAAAACTAAAAATCTCATCATAAGGCGTGACAAAACTACAAAATGTAAAATAATAAATGATTTATAGAAGAGAGATAGTCGAGAGCAACACCTATTGAATATAAGAGGCTGAAATTTTGTCTTTGACGGTTTCAAAAAGTGCAAAAAAAAGTAAAAAATTCACCTAAAAAGGATTCAAAATAATAATGATTTGACCGAAGGTAAAACAAATTTGAAGTTGGACAAAAAAATTGCAAACATTAGAGTAACCATCTAATTTTGTGCTCATAATGAATTATGGAAGAGGATTCATCACACCAAATAAAAAATCTAGCAAAATCTAATGATGATGCTGCTCTTTGAGTTGCTGTACTATTTTGACAATGAAAAAGCTATTGTCAATTATTTTTTGGTGGCATGCCATGAGTAAATCTGTGGAGTTTGACTGTGATAAAAAACTACTAAATTTAATGCCAACCTCAAAACCAAGAAAATCCTAATGAAATGTCACTAGCTTCTACATATAAATCTATAGAATCAGATCTGAAAAGAAGTGAGAAATGAAACAATCAGATAGGACACAAACTATGTAATCACCGAGTAATTTTCAGAAACTACTAAAAAAAAAAGGCTGAAAATATGGCCTCCACAAGCATACAAAAATCATACCTCTACGGAAGAGGCAAACAGCATGCTGATAAAGACCATCCAATATCCTAACTAAATACTCCTTAAAAAAAATCAGCTTTGTATAAAACTAATAATGTTTCTACAGTTTAATGGCCTTGGACGCAATAATTTGTATTACTCGATGTTTTAACCAAACTATTCTAATCAAAGGAAGAAGAACAGGGGAAAGGATTCAACGAACAAATTCTGACAAAAGCATCCAAATTTTGGGTCCATACAGAGGCTAAAGCCCCATTAGGCAGGAACCTACGTAAAAATTTCATATGAATTAAACAACTTGGCCTCCAAATTAAAAACCAAAGTCAAGCAAAGTGCCGAAAGCTCAGAGCAACCAAGCCACACTTCACCTATCCCCAAAGGTGCATACTTGGTTACTAATACATCGAAGAAGGGGAACATGTTTAGAAATCTAATAAAACCTCGGTAAAACATGGTAGCCCCAGACTCATCCTATAAACAACCCACCAAAATGGGAATTTAAAAACTAGATCAACAGCAATCGAAACGGGAAACCCCCGTAGAACAAAAATTAAACTGCGCATGTTACCAATTCATCGAAATTATAAATTCGAACAAAACCCATCATCGACAACAGCGACTTCAAACTCCAAATTCCAGTGGCCAATTCCATAAATTAAAGACAAAAACAAGGGTATAAAATAAAAAACTGTACAACATAAAAAAAGAAAAGAGTGCGCAGAGATCGGACTACCTGAGAGCGCCGTACAGATTAATGGATAAGCAAGTGCAGGAGAGGAGTGAGAAAAGGTTGCAGCTTAGGGTGAGAAGAAGAGAGAATGAAAGACTGCGATGGTTGCGTTCCACCGAATTGTTGCATGCAAAAGCGTTCCCTTTCCCACCGCTTAGAATAAAACCAGAGAGTGGATCGCAGAAAGACGATTGAAAGAAGCGTTTGTACTTCGCAGAGCGGAATCGAGTTGGTTGCTTCATCATGCCCCTTAAATTTATTTGATATATGTACCACTTCGGTGTTTTAGTCAACCTGCTCAACTGATTCACTTTTTCCACCGCATATTCATCATTCGGCAAACATTTATTTTTGCGGTGGAGAGAGGGATTTTGTTTATTGAAACTCTTAGGGAGCGTTGGTACGATATTTTTAGCTGTTTTCAAGTTAGATTTAAGTTAAAAACAATTTACTTAATATACTAATGTGCTTGTCTCGCATCCACCAAACACATAAAAAGATGCATGACTATGGCACAAAACAGCAATGAATGATCGAATGACATAAAAAAAACTACCCAAGCACCCGCCCTGGCCTAGTATACCATCTATCACACCAAACAAAAGATGCATGACTATGGCACAAAACAGCAATGAACGATCGAATGACATAAAAAAAAACTACCCAAGCACCCGTCCTGGCCTAGTATACCATCTATCGCATAGCATGTCTGTCACAACATCTTAGTGTGTACAAAGTGCAGGGGTAATGTCTAGGAGTATGACTTTGAAGGGGTTATCAACCTACCTCGTCCTCAAGATCCAAGAGATCTAAAATACGTCACTGGAATGACATTTTAAATAAGAGGTTTCACATATGATCTAACTTATATAATTTTAAATTATGGCGGATAATACATAATAGAAAAATATCAATTTTTATACTTTAAAAAATATAACCATTAAATGTGGGTCTGTAACATGCAAGTGACGTATTTTAGAGTTCATGGAGCCTCAACAAAGTCATAAACAGGTTGGTCATAATACAAAAAACTCAGCATTGTTCGTTGAGTTATCCTCACAAGCAATGCTCGTTTATGTATTATTACTAACAAACGGGTTACTCATTTAACTAATCAACTTGCCATCTAAATTGACTGGGTGATGCGCATGCAAGATGTAAATATGAGGTAGTATGCCACGGTAGCTCAAGCGAACTAAATGATTGAATACAATATGGATGTTCCAACAGGTGTGAATATCCACATTGTGCTCCAAATGGTGGTTTAGCACGCTACGGGCACTGAAGAGAACATGTGTAGCATACTAAACAATTAAGTACAATATGAGTGCTCAAACAGATGTGAATATTCGTATTATACACCAAAGCTGATTTAGCACGCTGCTTTCGTCTGATCGAACATATGTAGTGTACTAAACAATACCCAAGTTCATTATCAGTACATAAAGACGAGCAAGATTTGTTATCCAACAATACCCAAGCTTGCAAGCATGGTATTATCACACCAAATGTGGTAATCATATGCAGAAGACGAGCAAGATGTGTTATATATGCAATTAACATATCAAATGCAACATGCAAAGCACTCAATATGGGTCAACCAAATGTTATACAGTCGGGCCAACTGATATCGGTTGACCGCTCGAGGCATCCAACGAGAAAGAACCGATTGGACTGAACAATACCGGGTTGCCAGTCAAGTCAGCCGGGACCAGTATCAATCGATCGATCAAGGCATCCGACGAGGGACATCCAATCAAACCGGACAATACCAGGCGGGCGGTCATGCCATCCTCCCAAAGTCGAAGGCCAAGCCACTAATATTGGTTAATCGACCAAGGCAACTAATGAAGGGCAGCTGATCAGACCGAATGATACCAAGCGACCTGTTAAGTCAGCCTAAACCAGGTGGTCAAGCAGATCAATATCGGTTGATCAATCAAGTTGTTCGATGAGGGGTAGCTAATCAGACCGGACGATACCGCGCGGTCGGTGAAGCAAGCCTAAAACAAGCAATCGAACCGACCAATATTGGTTAATCGATTATGTCGTATGATGAGGGACAATTGATCATACCAGTCAATATCGAGCATTTGATCAAGTTGGCCTAAAGCGGGGGCTGAGCCGACCGATATCAGTCGACAGATCAAGGAGTCCTACAAGCGATAACAGATCGGACCAAACAATAACGAGCAGTCAGTCAAGCCGTCTTAACTCGGGCAACAAAGCTGAAAAGCAAGAAAAAATAGTTATTTTAAAATGAAAATTTTAAAAAAATGATTACACACAACATGCAAATACACCCAAACACATTCTGGTGGCAAGACAAAATGTTCTTAGCGATCTCACATGAGATATTGGGTGACAGTGAAGTCATAGATACCGTCAATTACTGATCCCAACACAATTTTGTGCGTACTTAGTGTGTCATTACTTCAATTTCAATATCAGCCAATGATGCTGAAATCTTGACTAAGTGCTATTTAACAAATAATTCAAGTTTTTTTCCCACAATTCAATTTTACACACCAGGGATACTACACAAGTGCATGTATCATGTCAAGTAATATAGGAATTTATTTTAATCCCCAAGTATTGATCCTACGGGGATGGAAAAACTCTTTTTTATCGACTTAGTAAAACTCTTATTAAACTGCAGATAAATTATCTAGAAATTAAGGTTGAAATTGTATGTGTAAAAAGAATTAACTAATACCTACAAATTCTATTTCTAAACTTAAAGAAAATGTTATATTTTTCTAAACTAGTTTATGTAGAAAAGTTCAAATTGTATGAAAAATCCTCTCATTGCAATGAAATTATAATCAGTGCAGGAATCAAATGTTTATAAATTTAAATGTAGTTTTGTGACAAACAGAAGTATACATATTATTTACCATATTCCAATTGCATAAAGAACATTGGTTAACTTAGAGTTAAGTTCCTAAATCCTTGGTTATGCTGGGTAGAATCTAGTCTGTCACTCTAGAATACCTACGTAAGCCCTTAATTTGGCTAACCAAGCTTTAGGTTCCAAACACTAGATTAAATTGGTTATGATTATAGCCTATCATCCTAAAATCACCAATTTACACCCATCAAAACTTTTCTCCCGATTTATTTTGCACTGCTCTATTGACTACTTTTCGTTCACCCCTAAATAGTGCAATGTGATTTTTACTAGTTGAGGAATTAATAGCCCTCCCGGGTCATTATGATTCACAACAAGATTTAACTTATTAATTGATCAGACTGAATAAGTAAATTAAGTGCGAAGTAATGAATCATCACAATTATGAAATAAAAGAAATGTTAAAAAACTCTAATTTTATACATGATTATTTCTCATCACCAGGAGAAAGATTAAGGATAACTACTTAGGTTTTATGTGGACAAAACAATAACACGTGATATATATATATATATATAAAAGCAAGTTTACACAATAAAATTTAACAAAACTCAAACAAAAATACGGTTTGCACAATAAAATTTAACAAAACTCAAATAAAAATACAAAACACTTATCTCAAACTTCTCCCCAAGCACATCTTCTGAAGTTTCTTTGAAAAATTCTTCTTACAATTACTCCAAATATCACTCAGAAATGCAAAAAAATGAAATAAATCTCTCACTTTTCCTCTTCTTTTGCACTCTGAAGTGTTGGAAATATTAACCCCTTTACACTTCTCTCCCCCCCCCTTTTCTTCTACTCTTTTTAGGCACTAAGAGACTCGTCTTTTTATAATCTTTGAAATTCCCAAAAATCATCTCAAATGCATAACCATCAAAACCAATTATGGCGCCTAGGCGCCCAACTGTGGCGCCTAGGCGCCAACCTTCTAGAAGCCTGAAATAACTGGCTGGCGCCTTGGCGATAGTTCCTAGCGCCATGCCGCAGACTCTCTATTTCCACTTACGGGGTCTAGTACATCGGCGCCAAAAGTTAGCGTCTATGCACCAATTCACTTTTTTGCTCATTTGCTCCATTTGACCCCATTTTTGCTCATTTTTCTCCAAAATTCTCTCTTGTACCTGAAACCAACGACAAGCAAAATAATTTCCATTAAAGTGAATTATAATTAAAAATAAGCATAAAATGTATATAAAAAAAGTAGGACATTTTTAGACATGTCAATTCCCCCAAACTTTACTGTTAATTGTGTTCAAGTAACTCTCTTATTTTATAAAACAAATACTTTAACTTATGGCAGTGGGTTTCTCTAAAGATTCCTGTTATTTTGTCCCATAAATGTGATAGTGTAACTTTAGAAAAATTTTCAATAATTCAAGCTAGAAATATGGTATAAGAATATCTAGTAATTAAGTTAGGAATTCTGATTTTTTATTCATTTCAAAAATAATTATAATTTGTCAGACTTAGGAATCCTAAAAGAATTAAAAAGTAGAATTATATGAGAACTCTATTAGTAAGATTTGACTAATACATTTAGTATTGATAATAAGCTCAGAATTGTAATTAAGTTGCTTCCTTTAATATGATTCGATTAAAGCCAATTTTTAATTAGGCATCTCCTCAAGCTTCTCCACAAAATTTTTTAAACATTTCTTTTCTTTTTCTTTTTTTTTCTCTTTTCTTTCATGATCTTTTTAATCCTTTCTTCTTCTTTTTTTATGTGAGGATTACTATATCTGGATAATCTTTCATAATTCTAAACTTCACTATCCTCCTCCTAAGGATAAAAAACTTCTCACTATTATTTACTTAATAATGTGTTTATAAAAATGATTTTTCATAAAGCCTCAATTCTTTTTAAAATGTAAATCTAAGATTCTCAGTGTTTCAAAAATACATCTTTTCCACTATGAATAGTAAAAGCATATCCTTATTCTTTTATACTAAATATCTTAACTCTAAAACTAGCCCTTATCATCCAAAATTTTAACTTAAGTCTACTATAAAATTCATAGAATCAAAAATATAGTTTCCTGAGGATAACATCACATACCATATGTTATTTTTAAATAATTTTAAATTTTAGTTTATTGAGGACAAATAAAGGTTGGTTTTTTGTTTAAAAGTTTTCTCCCTCCCATAATTTAGATTTTTTTTAAAAATAGTTTAAAAAAATTAATGCAGAAATATAAGCAGGAAGAAAATTTTTCTAAATTATTTTCTATGAAAATTTCTAAGCATGAACATGTAACAAGTATAAACAGTAAAGACAAGTGTGTAGCAAAAAATAATTCTCAATTAAACATGAAGATTTGCTAACTAAAGGATTACTCTACCAAACAAGCAGGCATATATATGAACTTAAACATAAAGTAAATAACAATATAAAAAAAAAGTATAGAATCCAAAAAGAATGTAATGCTAAACAATACTAGGTCAGTACAACGAAATACAATAATGTAAAATAACAAAGTCATCAATAGCTAGAAAAAATAAGTACACCCTGACTAATAATCAAGCTACTACTCATCATGTAGTTCTCATTAACACTTAATACTTATCAATATAACAACACAACTATAAAACTTATCATAATAAACAACATAAATCAATCCATACAGATAAAATAGGTTGCCTCCCACGAAGCGTTTGATTTAACGTAGTCGGCCCGACGTACCCAATGTTTACTTTAGTTAACCCAACATTAGGACTTCATCAAATATATGTTTGTTTCCACCAAAGTAAGGTTTCAATTTGTGTTTGTTTACTGCAAATATTCTTTTAGTTTTATGATCTTTAACATCCACAACACCATATGAATAGACTTTTATTACAATAAATGACCCTGACCACCTAGATTTTAAAATGGGAGGAAAAAGATGACAGTTCAGATTTAAAGTGGTGTTGTTCTGGTTTATTTCACGATTTAGAGGGTATTTGGCTGGTTCAACCGGTCTGGTGCCTAGGTGCTCGTGTTGGCGCTTAGGCGCGAGCTTGCGAACTTGTCTGGTACTTAGGTGACTGACCCAAATTTTGCAAATTTCATTTTTTTTAGGATCTTCAGATGAAGTTCCCCCAAACTGGTTATTCTGTACCATCTGAATGATACTCGTGTTGGCGCTTAGGCGCGAGCTTGCGAACTTGTCTGGTACTTAGGTGACTGACCCAAATTTTGCAAATTTCATTTTTTTTAGGATCTTCAGATGAAGTTCCCCCAAACTGGTTATTCTGTACCATATGAATGATATCAGGTTTTAATTCAAATCAGTTGGCTTCTATGGCAGGAGTTTGTATATTACGATGAATTTCATCTACCATATGGTTAGCATAATCTCTTAATGGTTTTTGTATATTTTTGTCAATTTGATCTTCTAAATTATTATGTAAAATATTTGTCATTTCTTGGAACTTGTGGAGTTTTTTTTATTTTATGATTTTCCTAATAGTTCGCTCTAACTCAAAATTGTAAGGCACTAATCCTTCAGATTTTGTACTACGAATTCACTGTTAAAGATAAATAACAAAAAAAAGCAAAACACACAAATTAAAATAGCATGAAACAGTGGAAGACTATTTTCATGCTGAAAGTAAGAGGTTTGAGGTATTTGAGTTATTAAAAAGAGATTGTTAGCGGCTTACTTGGTCATTTCTTTTATGAGAAGGGAGATTAATGGATAAAAAAGCAAGCATCAAACTTGGTAGGCAATGAGCATCAATGTTAGTGTTGATAGTAATCAAGGACTTACAAAATATACACGGGCTTCATAGTTGAAGTTAAAGATTGGCATCAACATTCATGTCGACAATGGAGGCTGGCTTTATAGATGATGATAAGTGACAACTATGGATGAAGTTAGCCGAAGTACGTAGCTTTGTAGTTGTAAATAACGAATCAAAAAATTAAATTAATTAATGCTAATTACATTCAAATTGTCCCCTCTTTTCTACAAACGCCCTCTTTTCTCCCAATATATATTTCTTTTCTCTTCTATTTTTTAGAGGTAGCAAAATAAAGTGAAAATCATCTCCCACTAGAAGGTATGGAAGGCCGACAGTTTGCTTAAGAAGTAAGCATTGCCATCCCCCTCAAAAAGGTTAAAGAAATTAGAAAGATTTACATACCTGCCACTCACTTCTCATGCATTTACATATTAGCTAAAACTTCAATATATATATATATATATATATATATATATATTTTCAAATCCCTCCAAAACTAATTGTATGCTGCTTTATGTAACAGGCACACGGTATTCTTTAGTAAAGGGCGAAAGAATAGTTCGCTCTGTGCATATATATATATATATATATATATATATATATATATAT
>NW_018164842.1:502096-556876 GCF_001263595.1 Phalaenopsis equestris | reverse complement strand
ATATATGAAATTTGGTATGCTTGAAATCAACTTCAATATAAATACTTTTTATTTAGGCAGCTCATTTTAGCCTATTAATTTAAGCCTTCTAATCAAGAGGTGTCATTTCAAAATTTTACATGTGTTATTCTATCTGAATTCGTGATCAATTTCCTTAAAAAATAGTTTCATTTTGGATATTGTTGGCAAATGATATAAAAGAATGGTTGCAATCTGCGGGTCATTATATAAAAACAAGTCTTGCATATTAATATCAATTTATTAGTTTGAATAGCTTTTGAGTCTCAATCAAATGGCAATTAGGGTGATCCTAATTATTGGTCAACCAATGAATTAATTTTATGAAAGCTTATTTGATAGGATTGGCTACCAACTTTTATAGTCTAATTAACTTGCATCCATAATTAATGAATTCATTTGCAGGTTTGTTTGAAAGATGGAATTATTGAAGACAAGGAGAAAACTTCAAGGGGATTGTAATTTAATGATTTAGTTGACCCCTCCACTTTCAGATGAACAAGAAAGGACACTGAGGACTTTGGATTTATAGTATAGTCCAGAATCACAAAGGTTACTGCTCCTCCATTAGGAATCTTTGATGACTAAGCCTCACATGGGTTGGTACTTAATTGAGGCCACCAAAATTTGTATTTTATCGGACAGAGTGAACTTTCAGTAAAGTTAAAATTTTATTTGGATAAAAACATTTTGGAAGATATACAACATACCTGTACTCAATTCCACCAAAATTTGTATTTTATCGGACAGAGTGAACTTTCAGTAAAGTTAAAATTTTATTTGGATAAAAACATTTTGGAAGATATACAACATACCTGTACTCAATTCCTATGAGTTTACATTTCTGATAGCTAAACTTCAATATTTACATGTATGAGTGACATCTAACCTATACATGAAAAATAAAAATGTCACTTTTAAGAAATCAAAATAGTGGTATTTTCTTATATGATATGAAATATTTTAGTGGTATAACATAAAAAAAAAGTTAAGGGGTTGCTTATGTAAATGCATAGGAATTGGGTAGGTTGAGGTGTGGAGCCTGGAAGCACTCAGACAGTCGTATCAAAACACACAACAATGCACCTGTGCATAGGTCTGGCGTAGCCATGCTTGTTTCGATCATAGTTACGTAGGATGGCATGCCTATGCCGAACAACGACGTAACCACGAAGCAAGTTCGATTTTTCTAGATTTTCTTCTTGCGGGAGTAAAATATTTATGACTATTTTGGGCGTAACTATGCCGATTATGATTTTCTCCTGATTTGAGAGTAAAAGCCCTTGATTCAGACTAACGAGGTTTATCTCTTTTGTGTGTGGTATTCTTGATAGGGCTTTTGTGAAGCGGAAAAGAGTCGAGTAGGAATGCAACATGTGATTTCTCTTATGCCGTCAAAAAAGAATATAGACCAAAGTTTTGTGAGCTCTAGTTACTGCATAGAGAAGATTTGGGAGAGACTTTTCTCCAATTCATAGTGGAATTAGGATATGGTGTGACTCCGTAGTTTTTTTTCGGTTCTCGAGTTTTTCTAAATAAATCTTGGTGTATTTTCTACGGTCACTTTGTTGTGTATTTTTGTTCATTATTTTTTTCCAGATTTCTCGAATTGGTATGATCCTATTTTCCACAGTGTGGTTTTGTTTGTGAACTAATCAAAGCCCTAAGTCCCGACAAGACGTATTAGAGCTAGTGTTTGATTTGAGTGGATCAATAACCAACAAAGCGAGGTACAAAGTAGAGAAGTTTAAAGGATCCAACTTTGCGTTCTGAAAGTCGTAAGTGGGGGATTTGATGTATAAAAAAAAATTATATTTGACACTATAAGATACACCAATAAGCCGAAACAATGATTACGGGGGAAATGAGAAGTGTTGGATGGAACGACCCTAAGTTTTATCAGTCTTTCACTTTTTTCGTCTGTTGCGTTCAACATAGTGAATTAGCAAATCAAGGTACATTAACTAAGATGATTGACTTGACATAAATGTTTAAAAGTCATGTCTAAGGATATTCAACTAAATAAAATGTCATATTTTTTCATAATTACATTTTATTTTGTTGAATATCTTTAGACATGACTTTTAAACATTTATGTCAAGTCAATCATCTTAGTTAATATACCTTGGTTTGCTAATCCACTATGTTGAACACAACAAACGAGAAAAGTGAAAGATGGATAAAACTTAGGGGCGTTCGATCCAGCACTTCTCATTCCCCCCATAATCATCATTTCAGGCTTATTGGTGATATCTTATAGTGTTAAATATAATTTTTTCTGATATATCAAATCCCCCACTTACGACTTTCAAAACACAAGTTGGTTTCATTAAACTTCTCTACTTTATACCTCTCTTTGCTGGTTATTGATCCAATATTGGTCTCTTTGATGGAATACATGTGCTGATAACGTTATCTAAAGTGGAAGACTATACCAAAATATTTTCCAAAAAGTTTATGACAATAGAGGGAAATTAAATGAAACTGCTAAAGTGGTCTCCTGAATTCGACCCTAGTCAAGAACCACATATAGTTCCAATCTGGTTTAAACTACCTGGCTTAAAGTTTCACTACTTCAACCACCAAGTCCTCTACTCTATTGGAGCTGCACTAGGGAGACCTATGAAATTGGATACACCCACCTTCAAGCGAACCAGGCCTTCGGTCGCAAGAATTCTTGTTGAAAGAGATATCACGCTCCCTGATGTGGACGAAATATGAAAAATATGATTTGGCCCTGCCCACAATGGGTATTGACAGCCAATTATAGCTGAACAAAGACCATACTACTACAATTATTGTAAACTGTTTGGGCACACCCCTGTCAAATGCTTCAGGCTTCACCCACATTTGAGATTGTCAGGTCCTAACAACACCATCATGGAGGATAATATTGTGGACACAGTTAATCTTCCAGAAATGTTGAATGAGAATTTGACTCATAAGACTACTCCATTTGACTCATAAGGCTATCATAAGGCTACTCACCAACCAGACCAGCAGCTTCCGCCTACTGTTGTTGAGGCAGCACTTCCTCAGATTATAAATTCTACGAATTGTGTTGTAGAAGATGATAGGCGAAGTGTCTTGGTTCCACCTATTGCGAGAGAAGAGGGTACTCATGTTATGGAGGAGTATCAAGATCAAGGTGTGCTGCAGGCTAAGTCCGATCAGCAGTTTACCTCCATTGAAGATTCACATATTGTTCACACGAGACTTCCTTTGGCACATGATTGGCATGTTTACAAATCCAGGAAGAAGAAAACTAAATGTCAGATCTTAGTAACTCTCGGGATTACTGTATCATTGTTTTGGGCGGAAGCCCACATCTCAATATGTTGCTGGACTTCCTCCCTAGATCCAAGGGAAGTAGAAGTGATAGATCCACCGACTACACTCACCATGATTAAAAGTTGTTTCCTTTTGTTTTATTTTTTGGGGAATACATTGTAATCCCTGTGAGTGAGATCTTTGTACCCACTCACTAAAACCTTTGTATCATCTCTGTTTTTATCAATGAATTTTGCTTTAAAAAAAAATAATATATATATATATTTGGGATAATTAGTTAGAGACCACCCAAAACATTGATATTTACAAATTAAGCACCTAGGTTATTTTCTTAAACTACCGAATTGATATATTTACCCGTGCCACAATTTGACAATCTAGATTTTGATAAAATTGAACAATATGGGTTAGGGTTTTACCGTGAATTTTGATATATGTTCGAGAATTTGAAAAATGGATAAAAAAGGGTAGTTGATTTGTAAATAGCAAGTTCCCTTTTTTTCGTAAATTGTGTTGCGTGGAATTAATTTTTGGGGAAAGTTCAGCCCAACCCGCGGCCTTACAGTAAAAACTGCCATATTACGAGTATGAGTTGGATTAATTTATTTGTCTACTAAAAATGGGGGTGTTCAATTTTTGGTCAAAAAAAAAATCAAACCGAATCATATTACATTGTTTCTCTGAATATTTATATTTTGATTTTTATATCTGTAGCAAAGACACATATACCCGGTCACCAACATAATATTTTAAGAGGAGAAATCAAGCATCTGTTTATTTGTATGACAGATAGATGACATGGCCACATGTACATGTTGGACAACAAATGTGAACACAAACGGAGAACTTACGTGAAAGAGAAGATTATATGCTAGTACCCTTGTTGTTTTGTCATTTGGTTGTGTGGTATGTATTCAAATCTCTTAAAATTTTGATATTGGTTCATGTCTTTCCATTATGCATTCAAAGTTTATAATCTTTAGGACCGAAACTTCAATTTTTACATGCATGGCACCTTACCTGAAATGTCAAAATGTTGCACCTGCATAGTACTTTGCATTGTTGGTTTATCTGTAACTTGAAAAACTGCAGCTCAATAGTTTGAGGTTTACCTGCAGTATATCTTTTGCATTCCTCACCTAAAAATTGTGCTGCGTTGTTCTGTGTATGATGAGGTGATTTTATGTGTGTAACGCGTAATAAGTGCAGATGTATCTGCATTCATGTAGCTAATCTCAAAGCGGTATGCGTTGTAGTTTGTAAATGAGCAGCAAAAGAGAACTGTTTCATGAGATTCATTGATGTGAATTAGCTCTAGGAATATAGGTTTCTTAGTTTCTTTTTTTTTTTTTTTTTTTTTTTTTTGTAAAGGAGATGGTTGTGGTGCGAGTAAATTGCAGGTGTTATTTCATTTGCATACTTGTGTGTGGTATGTCATTAGATCTCTTAATAGTTTGATATTGGTCTAGGTTTTTGAAATGTTTTTAAATCTCTTAATGATATATGTCAGATTTGAAAATGAAGTATTGTGGTAGTGGGCATCCCACTTCAACTCAATTAAGAAAAGGTGATTCATTGGTTTGGGAAGGTATGCCCATAATATGCATATCAAGTAATTAAATCTTTTTTTATTGCAGCCACAATATAGGGATTTGGCGTAAGTTGGGAGAACAACTCAAGATCTGTTGCCCAATCAATGGTGTCTATCCACTGGAGCAATGCACTTGGTTGGCAATTTCAGATGAGTTATGTTACACGTTACATTTCCAACACCAATACTTCATTTTTTTTACATACATACCTTACCTACCATGTGAGAAATGTTCTGGTGTTGTATCTTGCAAGGGCAGTCATATCCTCCACAAGATGAGGTTTAAGGGTACCATGACTCTCACTTTCATGCTAATATACCTCTCAGGTTGTTTCCACCTGACATTTTAACCATCTCTGCTGCTTTGATTTTGCATGTTTCATATTGCTAATCGTAAATCTGTAACTACGAATATTACATTCGAAAAAAAATAAAATAAAATTGTCGCTATGTGATTGCTGATCTGAATCAGCTTTCCTTCATGCAGAGCAGTGGGTTGTGTTTTGAAGATCACAAGCTTAGCAAGTTTGTGGTTTTTAGTGGAATTTGAGGCAATAACAAGTCTGAGGATCCGACTGTTCTTATGTGCATAAATTTGGAAGGGGTATGAAAATTTGATTGTAGTAATTTGTATGATGCTTGCTAATCTAATTTGTTGTTGAGTAGTTCTTAAATAATGTTTAATGATGTCATGTGTGTAAAACTTGAACTATATGTGTAGATATGAATCCTTACGAAATTGATGTTTATATTCAATGACGGTTCTAAATTGAGTACTTTTATCATGACAACCAGTTATGTAGATTTCTATGTAAATTTCTAATTTACATTGTATTATAGCTACTTCGTATTATGAACTAGAAATCTTCTCAGCCAGGGTCTGGAGGCTCATATCCAGTGAAGTTGTTATATAATTCATCCAACTTGCTAATGGAGCCTTATATCACCTCTAATACATAATCAGCCAGAGGAAGAGATGCTATCTTTGGACAGAAAATGATCTCTACTTTTTCAAGGGGAATAGAATTTGAAATGCGGCAACAAGTGCTAGTGTCTTGTTACCAATTCAAAGCTAGCCACCTGTTGAGAAATTAGGGCCAAGAAAAACAAAAATCGACACAAATCCAGAAGAACACAAAGATTTAACGAGGTTCGGCAAAGATGCCTACGTCCTCGGGAGCAGAGCGGCGAGTTCTTTCACTATTCAGAAAAGAGATACGGAAATCAGGGATACATTCTGGGGTTACTAACATGCTTATTTATAACCTCAGGAGTAAACCGTAAGTACAATACGTAATTATAACATTACTCATGCACCGTACCGCAGGGCGTTGCCCCCGCACCCCCAACCCATGTAACTTCTCGATTTGGACAGATTCTTATTCTTCCGCTCCGCTCCGCTTCGATCCAGCGTTTGTCTCTATATGGTATATGAGTCATACCATAACAAATCTCCACCTTGGTGAATATCCAGCCCCTTAGGAGAAAATATACCTAGGAGTTACACCTGCACCAATGTGGGTTGGACCATCATGCTTCTCTAGCAACTGCAAACATTCGACAAGTTCAAGCAACGCAAGACTTGTTGATAGTAACTGGCTTGGTCAACATATCAGTTGCATTCTCATCAATATGAACTTTCTGCAACAGTATATCACCAGAAGCAATCAATTCTCTGATCTTGTGATATCTGACATCAATGTGTTTGGTTCTCGCATAATACATATGGTTCTTAGCCAGATAAATAACACTCTGACTATCACTATGCAACTGAACTCCACCTTGCTCAACACCTAGTTCTTTTACTAGCCCAACAAGTCATAAGACTTCTTTTGGAGCTTCAGCTACTGTCATGTACTCAGCTTCAGTGATAGATAATGTCACAATAGACTGAATTGTTGATTTCCAACATATATGCCCTCCACCAAGAGTAAACACATACCCAGTTGTAGACCTTCTGCCATCCAAATCACCAGCATAGTCAGAATCAACGTACCCCACAACTGAAGGATCATTTTGCTGACTGTCAAAAATAATTTCATGTCCTACAGTACCCTTCAGATACTTGAAAATTCACTTGACAGTTTCCCAATGTCTCATTCCAGATTTAGCCATGTATTTGCAGACTTGATTAATAGCATGAGCCAAATCAGGACAAGTACATACAATTGCATACACCAAGCAGCCAACTGCACTGGCATATGAAACATTTGTCATGTCTTCGATTTCTGTATCTTTCTTTGAACACTGTTCTGAAGAAAGCTTAAAATGATTTGCCAAATGAGTACTTACAGACTTTTCTTTGCTCATCTAAAACTTTTCTAGCACTTTCTCAACATAGCCTCGTTGATATAAACATAATCGTCTTGAGTCTCTATCTCGATGATTCTCCATTCCAAGAATCTTCTTCATATGACCCAAATCTTTCATGTCAAATTCCTGGTTTAATAAAACTTTTAAACCACAGACATCATTCATATTCTTTGCAGTAATAAGTATATCATCACTATGCAATAACAGAAAAATAATAGAATGATCATCAAGACTCTTCACATAAATGCAACAATCATACTGACATCTTTTGTAGCCAATCTGAATCATGTAGGAGTCGAACTGCTTGTACCATTGTCTTGGAGATTGTTTTAACCCATACAACGATTTCTTTAACCTGCAAACCAGATGCTCTTGTCTAGGTTGAGTGAACCCTTTTAGCTGCTCCATGTAAATCTGCTCCTCTAGATTGCTCCTCCAAATCACCATGCAAGAAAGCAGTTTTAACATCCATCTGCTCCAAATGCAAATCTCAAATAGCTACTAATGCAAACACTGCCCTGATTGAAATATGTCTGACCACAGGAGAAAAGATTTCATCATAATCTATACCCTTATGCTGTAAAAATCCCTTTGCAACCAGTCGAGCCTTGAACTTTTCCCCTTCTTTTTCTGATACTGCTGGTTTCCTTTTGTAGACCCATTTGCACCCAATAGCCTTCTTTCCCCCTAGAAGCTAAACTAACTCCCATGTGCGATTTTTTCTGTAAGAACTTCATCTCCTTAACCATTGCACTCATCCATTTTTCTTTCTCCTGGCTGGTGATAGCTCCTTAAAAAGTGGCTGGATCATTGTTGCTGATGAGAAGTGCACAAGAGACCAAGTCTTCATAACCTAATTGCTATGAGGCCTTACATTGGTGCGTCTCTGTCTATTCCTGACTAGATTATAATTCTGCAGATCATCTGGAATAGAATTACAAGGTGTTAGATTTGAATTTTCACCTCTCAGAGCTACTGGTTGTTGTTCTAAATCCATCTGCACTGCATCTGAACTGGAACTCTTCTCTGACACATTGTCTTGATTTTGCTGTAACATAAAGTGTTCATAAAAAACTGCATCTCTGCTGATCACCATCTTTTTTGCAATCAAATCCCAAAACTTGTATTCTTTCACACCTTTCTTATAGCCCAGAAAGACGCACTTCTTGGATTTTGTATCAAGTTTTGATCTTTCAACTTCACGTACATGCACATAAGCAGGACAACAAAAAATCTGTAAATGATCAAATTTAACTGGATTACCTGTTCATACCTCTTTTGCGAGCTTGCCACCCAATGATGCTCGAGGTGATCTATTGATGAGATAACATGTCATATTCACAGCATCTGCCTAGAAACTCTTAGGAAGCCCTGCATTCAATCTCAAGCACCTTGCCCTTTCAGTTAAGGACATGTTCATCCTTTATGCCACATCATTCTGCTGTGGTGTCTTGCGCTCTGAAAAATGCCTCTAAATCCCATGCTCCTCACAAAACTTCTAAAACTGCGAATATGTGTACTCTGTGTCATTATCATACCTCAAATACTTGATCTTTCTGTCAGTTTGGTTCTCCACCTCAGCTTTCCACAACTTGAATTTAGAGAAGACTTTGGATTTCAGTTTCAAGAAATATACCCAAACTTTCCTGGAGAAATCATCAATAAAGGTAACAAAATACTGAGATTCTTCTAATGACGATTCCCTGGTAGGGCCCCATACATCAGAATATACATAATCAAGAATCCCATCAATTTTGTGTTTTCCAGCCATAAAACTGACTCTAGTCTGTTTTCCAAGAACACAAAACTTACAAAGATCGAGCTTGCAGCTTTTAACACCATGCAACAGGTTTCTTCTATACAATTCCGCCATCCCATGTTCACTGAGATGACCCAGATGCATATGTAATAGCTTTGTACTATTATCATCTGACTCAACAGAATGAACTTCGCCTACAACTGTACTCCTCAACAGTTTGTAGATATTGCCTGCAGTTAACTCTCTTTTCATCACCGTCAGCGCACCCTTAACAATTCTGATAGTTTCCCTATCCTCATCAGCCTTAGGAATAAAACCATTTCTGTGTAGAGTGCCCAAGAAAATCAAGTTCTTCTTCAGATCTGGAATATGTCTGACATCACATAACGTTCTAATTGTGTCATCATACATCTTAATTCTGACTTCTCCAATACCAACAGTATTACAACATTTATCAGCTCCCAAATAGACTGAGCCAAAATTATTTAACATGTAATGAAGTAAACCATTCTCTGTTAGGTGTTATGTGATAAGAACACCATGATTCAAGAATCCATGCATCCGTGAACTGAGTTGATGAAACTGAAAACATATCACTATCACTGTAATTTGAATTGTCATTCTGTGTCACATTTACAAATTTTGATTTCGATGATGCTTCACCTTTCTCCCTAGTCTGCTTCTTGAGCTTTGGACAATCTCTCTTCATATGACCTGCTCTTTGCACTTATAGCAATAAATTTCCTTTTTGCCTTTAGATTTTGATTTGGAATTTTGTCTTCCAGAACTCTCCTTCTCTTTCTTCCTTCCACGATCATACTTATCCTTAACATATAAATTGTCGCCATGAGAGTTTTCCCCTGCATTCTTCTTCCGCTGGTTGTGAGCCAACAATGCTGCAATATCTCATCAAATTTGATAGTTTCTTTTCCATATGTCAGAGTAATCATCAGGTGTTCATAAGAAGAAGACAACGAACACAACAAAATCATCGCTCAATCTTTATCCTTAGTACTCATATCAAACCGTGATAAATCGGTGATTATTTGATTGAAGCCATTCACGTGCTGCGCCAGATCAGAACCTTCTTGCATTTTCAACCCATGCAACTTTTGTTTCAGATACAACTTCTTCGTCAGAGATTTAGCCATAAACTGAGTTTCTAATTTCTCCCACACCTCCCTTGGAGATTTTAGATTTATCACGTGATACATAATTTCATCTGCCAGACATAGGCGTATAGTTGTTGTCGCTCGTTGTTGCAATTCTTCCCAATTTTCACCCCCAACCCACGTACTTCTCGATTTGGACATATTCTTTCGCTCCGCCCTGCTCTGCTTCGATCCAGCGTCTGTCCCTATATGATATATGAGTCATACCATAACACCACCAAATGTTATCTATCTCCAAATCATTGAGTCTAGGAGGATATAAATGGCAACTCCTGTAATTTTTTTTGTAAATTTTGTTTTGTTTTGGCAAGACAAAGTTCCAACTCTCACTTTTCTAAAAAAGATAAAAAATGAATGAATTATCTTAACTGTGTTGGATACGTAAATAATTGCATAAAATTATTATTTTAACACTCCAGAAAATTTTGGTTTGTGACACCAAAGAAGAATAACACAAAAAAATGTGTGGTATATATAAAAAAAGCAAGGCACCAACCGATAACATAAATGCAAAAAAATTAGCACTCCATAACTAATAGTATGAATACAAAAAGTTAAGACAACATCCACAAAAAAATACATCACCCATTTTCTTCATAGACGAAACAACAAAAATAGAGTCGTCTTTATAACACCATAGATATATAATAACAAATATAAAATCTTCCGATATTTAACATCCACAGACATTGATGTATGCCCGCACAAAATGACTCCCCTACAAATACATCATAAACTAACCATACGCCAGCTAAATGAAGCCTGCAACAATGATTCCAATCAAAATCTTCAAAAGAAATGTGATAGCATTAAGCTTCTTTCTGTCCATTTCATCATCAATTTGAAGTCCATAGTGGATTACCTATTTGAAGAACTTACAATCATTATTTTTTTGATTTCAGGGGCATCGATAAAATTGATTGTCATTATTCTCCTTTGTATGTCCATTGTATTTAATGCATGACAATTTGCAACTGCAGTACACATTACTGTTTCGAGTGGTGCATGTAGCTGTTGATGACTAGGTTAAACTCATACTTGTTTCATACATAAAATGAAATAAGAATCAACGGCTTTTAACTCACAATAATAACAATAAGTTAACTTTTCTTTTGAACCTTGACAAAACAAAAATTCACAATGAAACACAATTTCTATGAAATCATAACGAACCACAAAAATATGAATAATGGAGATGGACAATAGGAGAGAGAATATAATAGCATGTGAATCCACCATTTTGCAGGTTCTTACACAAATGCAGTGTGACAAATATAGTGGTGGATTTGCATACATACCACTTCCACATTACAGTTGAGTAAAAACCCCCAAAAAAGGGGGTTTAACTTGGCTACCACCTAAGACTTTCAGTTTTACAAAATCACCATAAAATTTCAACATTATAGTATGAATTATTCCAAACAGTAAAGGAGATCTGTAAAAGCTTAGATCTCATTTCTCTTTAAAATGATAACAAATATAAATCCACATAAACATTTAAAATGAAATATATAAATCCTAAAACATCTTAAATCCCGTTTATCTTCTGTCTTGCTTTAAATCTCGGATTTTAATAGATCCTTTGGAAGGCACATGGGATCGGAAGCGGACGGAGAGGGGTTGGGAGAAAAAGGGGAGAAAGATGGGCGTTTCAGAGTTCATTGAATGCTACAAGCAAGCCAAGCTTTAGGCTCAAATGTATTGTGAGGATTTTGACAAATGGAGGGACAAGGGGAAGAAGAAGGTAGGCGAGGCTTTATGGATGAAAAGAGTGGGCCGAAAGGGGATGATAGTGTTTCGTGATTTTAGTGTCCCTTGATCACCAGAAATTATTGCAACAAGATGTTCAATTAAACTTGGCAACATCAAAAAATAGACCCTACTGAAATACACTAGTCGGCTGCTTTTTAAAAGTGTTAAAACCTGACGCAAATTTGCATTAGAAGTCCTGATGCAATAATTTTTTTTTAATCACAGCTTGCCGCGGTTGTGTGGTGCGAAGAGGAGATGTGGGAATAAGCAGGGGACGACAGAAGACATTCCGTATAAGAGGGTGACAGAGGTAGCTACAAAGGGAGACGAGCGATAGACGCAATGTGATAAAGGGAAACAGGCATGAGCGGGGCGAGGGTGGGGTGGCCAAAATTAATGGATTAAAGGTTTCGGGCGATCAGATTGAAATATCAAGGGTTTGGGTGACTGTTTTGTAATATTTTAAATTTTAAGTAGTGACCATGTAAAAACCTCTATATCCTATCATATTTATTTTTATTATGAATTATCATTTTAAGAGACAATTTTTTCCCTTAAATGAAAAAAATTAATAAAAACATGAATAAAACTTAATTGATTTTTGTTAAAAAGTTGAAGCCTTACAATCTATGCCAAATTATTAATTATTTAATATCAATAAATCTTTAAACAGTTAATATTTATAGATAATAATTTATTTTATTACTTTATTTTGATTATAGGTAAAATTTTTATTCAAGTTTAGTTTCAATTTAAATTTAAAAATCACTCATAAATTAAATTGAGTCAATCTCAATCATTTATTGCTCAGCTCTAGAAAAGATCAAATGGCTTAGGATTAACTAAGATGATTGCATAAGTGTTTAAAAGTCATATATATATATATATATATATATATATATGAAATAATCACTCACAAACCGCCCAAAGCATTGAAATTTACAAATTAAGCACATATGTGATTTTTTTAACTATTGTACCGATATATTTACGTGTGCCACAATGAAACTATCAAGAATTTGATAAAATTGAATAATATGGGATAGGGTTTTACCATGAATTTTGATATATGTGAGAGAATTTGAAAAATGGATAAAAGAAGGTAGTTGATATGTAAATAACAAGTTTCGGATGGTCTATATGTAATTGACCCTTTTTTTTTTGTAAATTGTGTTGTGAGGGATTAATTTTTGGGGAATTTTAAGCCCAACCACGGAGAAAAATTTGTGTGCTTAAGATGTACACGGCGCTGCGTAAGTCATAGAGATTATTCAGAGGGTATTTAGGGGTTATATCCGCGTTATAACACTTGTAACCTCCCTGTAACCTACCTTAAAGTGAAAACTACGATGTTACGAGCATGCTTTGGATTAATTTCTTTGTCAACTAAAAGTGGCTGTTGGTCAAAACAAAAATATTGAACCGAATCAAGCAAATTTTATTGTTTGATTTCAATTTTAACAATGTATTTCAAATTTTAATTCCAGAATTCTCTTTTGGTACTTGGTTAGCTTTGAATTTTAATTTGACCGTTAATTCAATTTTCTTATTATATTTTAGTGGCATTTACATACATTATACATACCACCCAATTTCTATGTATTTATATATCTATCGCCAAAGCTTCATTTTTTTTAACTTATACCACTCAAATCTTTCAAAATATTACAATTTTAATGTTTAAAAGATGAATATGTATTTTCATACATTGATACTGTCACGTTAATGTAAAAATTAAAACTTTGGTGTTAGGAATTAATTGGTATGCATGTAGCTTTTTCTATATTTTAATATCATGTAAACATTAAAGTTTATCATATATGTAAAATAGAAAGATGATTCATGAAATTAAATTGATATTATATACTTAAGATATATAATTCATGATATTTGTTCATAATTAAATATTTATTTATTCATAATTGAGCTATTTAAATCAAATTCAATTTAATTCTTTTAATTGATAATTTTTTAAATTTTAATTTTTCGTCCCAAACTATTTCAGCAATTTTCAGTTGATCCATCAGAAGTTTGAACCCACCTGAATGCTCGAGAAAATATTAAGTCATGACTCCGAATAACTCAGAGTCCAATAAAGAGTCGCCACAACTATCAAGAATTTGATAAAATTGAATAATATGGGATAGGGTTTTACCATGAATTTTGATATTTGTGAGAGAATTTGAAAAATGGATAAAAAAGGGTAGTTGATATGTAAATGACAAGTTTCAGATGGTCTATATGTAATTGACCCCTTTTTTTGGTAAATTGTGTTGTGGGGGATTAATTTTTGGGGAATTTTCAGCCCAACCATAGAGAAAAAATTGTGTACATAAGACGTTCGTAGCATTGCGTATGTCAGAGGGGTTATTCAAAGGGTATTGAGAGGTTATATCCGCGTTATACCACCTGTAACCTACCTTACTATGAAAACAGAAGCGTGAAACCTACAAGAAGGTACAGTTAGGTTTCTGAATAACCTGCCTAGCGTACACTTCTCGTGCATATGACTGTTGGAAACAGTTGAGTTGAAATATATTCATAAAATTCTCATTTAAAGATAACATAATTTTTTTTTTTTTTATGATTCAATATTCATTTATCAAATTTCATATATACTATACATTTAAAAAATTATATATATTATTAAAATATAAATGTGGCGAAAATACCAAATAAATAAGTAGATTTGAAAATTTTTAAATTTTTATCAATATTTAAACTTGACTTAAAAAAAGCCTGAAACAGTTCCTAAGGAATTATGCAATGTCTGATTAATTAAAATCTATAAATTAAATTATGTTTTTTAATAATGTTTTATATTTAAATCATTGGCGTCCAAAAACTAGTTAATTAATTATGCTTGAAATGTATTTTGAAACACAATTCACGTTCAAGCCCCAATCGCGTTCGAAAAGAAAATAAATAACTAGCTAAAACAAATGAATAAATAAAACTTAACTTTATGCCATTTATAACCTCTACATTCCAAAATGACCAATCTAAATGTTTTTTTTTTTTTTTAATTACTAATTTTTCGACAAAAATTAGTAAAGAAAAATTACTCGTATACCCGCTCATTTCCTCACTCAAACCTATATATAACCTTTTTGATAGAGTAGGGATGTAAACGAGCGTGTTCAGCTCATTCGAAATAGCTCGTGTTTGAAATCGGTTCGTGTTCGAAATCGGCTCATGAACAGTGTGTTCATGTTCGGCTCGATTTAAATATTTGTATTCGTGTTCGGCTCGAAATTGGCTCGTTAAACTAAAATTGAGAAAAATTGATGTAAAGTGTGAGAGTCGAACCTAAATCAAATCTATACAAAAAAGACACTAACCACATTGCCACATGAGGTGTTATGATTTAAAATTAGACATAAATATATATATTATATTATTATATAAATAATATATGTAATATATTGTTATATAAAAAGTTATATAATATTTTTTTCGAGCCATTTCGAGCCGAACACGAGCGAATAATTGTTCGTGCACTGCTCGTTTACATTTCGAGCTTAGAAAATTGTTCTTGTTCGACTCGTTTTACTTAACGAACGAGCTGAACACGAACTGCTTAATGAGCCGAACACGAGCTGTTCAGGAACAATCTATTACAACACAATGTGATTGATCCAATTTAAAGTGTAGCTCGCTGTAGTCAACGTGACTTTATATAACGATAAAGTGTTCCTGCGGAACAACTGATTCACCCGTCCTACGTTTGGGTTTTTGGAGACCTCTACTGCCCATCTTCCCGCAGATCTCATTTGCCGCCACGTGAAAGCCAAGACTGGTCCGATCTGCGTAGAGAATCTCTTCGTAAGCTAATTTATATTTTGTGAAGTTCTAATTTTTTCACTTTTTTTGGTCTGATTTAGTGGGTATTTTTTCTGCTCAATCGCCATGAACCGGACAATAGTGTTTTCTTAAAATTATGGACATCTACAGGAGTCAGAGCTTGGTTAAGATTTTTCTTACTTCTATAGGTTTCATGGTGTTTTTTTTTTCTTTTTTCTTTTGTTTTTAAGTGCAGAAAATGAAGTTTTTGCTGTTTTTTGTTGCATTAGATGAGTCGAATGTCTGGATCTGATGCTGTGTGTAGCTTTTTCGTAGATTCACTCCTGGTCATTTGATTTACTTGAATTCTTTATGCTTTTAATTCTGTTTTTTTGTGATTTGTGAAAAATTAGTGTAAAAACCTTCTTGAGTTGGAAAATGTAGTTATGAACATTGGAATTGTTTTTCCTAGGGCACCACCCTTTCCATGACAATTTCCCTTTTTTTCTTGTTTTTTAAGGAGGAAATAGGCTTGTTGACCTAAATTTCAATGCTGCTGAGAGGGTTTTGTTCTGTCTGGTGGTCAAAAAATTATCGATTCATTTCATTTTTCTGTTTTAAATACTTTCAATCAATAAAAATATATTTGAACTTTGATGAATCGATGCATGTTTTTCTTTCAGCAAAATGGCTGGGCCGGACAGTTATGTTCCACCTCCATATATTCCGTTACGTCCATCGGAATCTGAAGCTGATGGTTTTTCTGAGACAGAAGAAACCAGTCCTCCTCAATCTGCTGCTCTTGATTCCTCTCCATGGTCTTCTGGCATCTGTGCTTGTTGTGACGATATGCAGAGCTGTATGCTACTTTATGCCCTGTGATCCCTTGATTTTGAGAAGAAAAAAACATTAGAAGGTGCAATTTGTTCATATCATAATCCATAGGCATTTATTCTTGTTCACATATCTAATGTTTTCAGTCATTGTGACTGAAAGCAGCACCCATCCACCACCTAGATTTTCATTTATATGATTATATATTACTAGATTAATAGCCTAATTAATGATTGAAATCCACAATATAAAAATCCAGTAAAATGTGGTGTCAAAACCCCTCATCAAAATAGGAGCAATAAGAAATGCCAGAAGAATGAAGCAATTATTAATGCATTTGGATGTAGTTCATAAATTTATTATACTTTCTTTTGGTTTATTTTTCTGTCTGTTTTTTCTTTTTTTTGCTTCAATTGTTACATTTCTAAGAAATCATTTGATTATTTTCCTTACATCTTAAGGACTAAAATCACAATGACCTACATTCAGATGTGAAGATTGATGTTTGACAATTCTATGAGGAATAGTAAATGAAATAGTTTCATTTGAGGTAGCGAGTTGGTAGCACTTATTGAATATAGTTTGAGAAAAAAATGATTTTGAAGTGTTTTGAGCATGTATATTTGAGAGGAGTCGATGCAGCGAGAAAGATACATAAAAGCAATGCAAAGAGGAACAGGAAAGAAGCAGTCCAATTAAAAGTTGTGAAAAATTGTATACAGCGCTTAGTGTCTACACCACATGCAATAATTTTAAGGAAAGAATGCAAAAGAATGAATGATGAAGCAAGTTTCATATGGATCGGAAAGTGCTGATTTTGATGATGATTATATTGTATGATTTCAATTCTGAACACTATTTTGTCATGAATATACTTCTTTAGTTTTCTTCAGTACCCATTCACAAGTACAATTTTTCCATTCACAATTTTGAGGTGCTTTCTATTTTGCTCTTTTAGTGGGAAATTGAATGTTTTAAGTTGCATATAAGTACAGCTTAAGTTCAATAGATGCTCATTCACCTTCTTGCATCGACACGCTTATTTTTTTTGTATAATCCCTTGCTATTTTTTAATAGGTGTTATTGGCACGGTTTGCCCTTGTTTCCTATTTGGAAAAAATGCAGAATTTCTAGGGTCTGGAACATTCGCTGGTTCTTGTATGACACATTTCATTTTATGGGGCCTGGTCAATAGCCTTTGTTGTTTGTTCAGTGGAGGCATTCTAGCATTTTTTCCAGGAGCTATGGTTGCTTGTTATGCTTGTGGATATCGCAAAGCATTGAGGGGAAAATATACGTTGCAGGTATGCTCATGCCTGATGGTAAAACTCAGGGTGAACGCCCTTTTCTAAGCTTTTTGTAATTTATAAAATATCATTATTTTTTCTGCTAGATTCTTTCATTTTAATGTGGGCTCAAAAAATTCGACGCCGCAGCCTCCCTTGAAATGAAATGATTAAATGAGAGAGTTTACCATGAGGTTTTGGGTCAAAATTTCAGAAAGAAGATGGAATAGTAGATAAGACACTATGTAGATATTTCGTTCTTAGTTGGCGAGAACTTCAAGATATTGGGTTTGGGGTTTCTCATAGATGCAGAACCCTTTTGGTTAATTATCCCTGTCGGTAATAGGAGCACTTTCGATTAATATAATCATTAGGCTTTAAGTATTTAGACTTAATATATTGTAGCAACAAATTTATAATTTAAAATTTACATAATTATCACTTAGCTTAGAGCGGATGGTGGGGGAAATGATGACAAACCCGATTAAGATCCCATTGTTCCGTTATTTTGGATTGTTGTGATTGCTAGTCAATTTAGTTAGAGGAGATAGTCGACCAAACTTGACAGAAGGATTCTTGCACAGAAGGATCTTTGTCAGCCTCTATGAGTTGTTTCGTCCAAGAGAACCTTGTAGACCTAGGATGAATGTTTGTCTAAAGGAATTAATCTACGTTGACTTTAGCTAGCAGAGTGTTTTATGTCTTATTAGATATATCCTATAATTCAAAACTCAAATGAGTAAAATACTATTGGGGATTGTACGGGCTGCATCCATAATCATTTTATAGTGGAGCCTATTAGTCAAATCACTTGATGAAGCCTACAGACTAATTCTCTTGTTCAGAGGCTCTTATTGTAACCGCCTTTTAATGGAACCTATTGGACAAATTACGCAGATAAAAGACTCAAGTGATGTCCTTACTGTCATGAGATTATTTTGAGTATGAAGATAAATATCCCTTCTTGTGAGCTGGAGTCAACATTGATTTGTTACCCGGAATCAATAATTGTGGAGTGTGGATGAGTGTTTGCTCTTAGTTTTAAGTGATAGAATATTTATTTATTTTTTTAGATTTTTCGACTTTGAGATTTGCTTAATTTAGGATGGACCCCTCTGGTTGAGATTCACTTTTAATATAAACATCATTAGAAAAATGATTAAGTCCGTTTGGGGCGGCGGTGCGGCACCCCACTGCAGTTTTGTCTGTTTGGGTAAACTGCATCTTGACAACTTTTCCAAAAAGTTGCCCCTGAAATCTTCATTTTCCCACCACTTCTGGCTTGGTGCGGTGGCAGCTTTCTAGCTGCGGTCTGACTTAAAAAAATAATTGTAATAGCCACCATAATTTTTTGAGCATCATATTATCATTCAACAACTTCATAACTATTTTTTAATAAACTTCAGCTGCCATAAACAAACCCTAAAATGCTTTTTTTTTAATATGATTAGTTTAATAGCTTGTGCATTCAAAAAGGGGCAGGTTTTATTAACTCTTGTCCCTGTTAATAGGAGGATTAGACTGGTATAGTGTTTCAATTGGGGCTCAGTCTTGTCAACTCTAATCTTTATAGGAAGGAGAATTTGACAAGCGAAAGTAAGATTTATGACCTTGCCCTTGGCAAGGTGGTCCTCTCAAAGCATATGTAATTTAATAATTTTCTTTTTGATATTTAAAAAAAAATTTGTGAAGTCTTAAAATCTGTGCAGTCTTTTCGAGACATTTAGTTTTAGCATAAGCATTCAATTAGCTCGCGTAGCATTATCAGATGCTTAAGTTTAGTGAATTAAGACAAGCGATGAAACATATACATAAGTTTTAAATTTGCTAGTTGGGCTGATTTTATAGAGCTTTGCATGCATTTCAATGCAAATTATAATTTAGTTTAACTTTTTAATTAACCTGCATTACATTTCCAAACGCATGAGTTTAATAGTTTATGGTGATCGATGGAGCACATGTTGGTGTTTAGAGCGTAGTTTATGTGAGCCCGAAAAGTATTCTCAGACTTTAAAATTGAGCGTTTACACGTTCGTAGGAGCATATGCTTGCGATTAATATTGATATGTGTACATGCATCAATATACCTATATAATGCACTAATAAGATATTCAAAGCATTTGAATAATATAGTTATACACATTTCAATGCATTAGAAATATAACATGATAATGTGTATATTTCAAAATATTTAGATTTTGTTTTTTTGGACAAATATAATAATATTGAAATATACACAAATTATTCATTTTGATTATAAGATTTGTTTTCTTTTTATTTGTGTGTTTGTGTTGCGGATTTGGTGGCGAGATTAAGTAAATTAGAAATTAATTCTTGATTTTGAATTTTGTTATATTTTGAGTTGCTTTATGAGATATTCATATTCACTTGGATGGCGAAATTTATATCTATATCGTTATATATATTAAGGTTTTTGTATTTATTTGGTGGCGAGATTTGTGTTTATATTCATCAAAGCTTTTATGTTTATTTGGGCGGCAAAATTCGTATTCTTTTATAATTCAGACGGCCCCCCTTGTGGCATCATTTTTATTCTATAACGAGATGCTAAATGGCTTTAATTCATTGTATATCACGGAGCTTTTGAACGTTGAGAGACTTTTTTTTGTCCTTCGAAGTTGTAGTTTTAAGTTTTCAAGTAAGTTTATCTTTAAATTTTTTTATTTCTTAAAATTGTATTTCACTCTTTTATTTAGTTAAATTTTAATTTGTTCAAATTTATGGAATTTTCAAAGGTTTTGTTTAAGCACACTTAACGTTTTATTTTAAGTTCAGTCTAACTTTAATTTAAGTCTGTGTCAGTCAAAAATTTGGTAGCCTCCTAACATTAAGGGAGTTGGGTTTATCTAGCGCACTATAAAAAAAATGCATGTGGGTGGTGTAACCATTGCAGTCGAGACTTCATACCTTATCATGCTACGAACATCGTTTATAGCCTATCTATATAAAATTTGCATATTTCCCCACCGTGCTTCAAATAGAGCGTATAAGTACTTAATTTTGATTTTACAACTGCATCGTGAGTATCGCGTACGAATTTTGCCCCACCACGTTATGAAAAACACATATAGGTTTCTATTCATTACACAAACACATCTCAATTGGCATTTCAGGAGTATAAGTGTAATGAATGTTTATATTTAATGTGGGGCAGTGACGATATGTACAGCACGGTGAACACAAAATGCAAACATACAGCTCAAGTAAAATTATAATATAACCCCGCTAACAACAGTGACAACACCAAACTCTACCGAATTGTAAATCTGATTCATCATTTGTAAAACATAAACAGGTTTAACTTTAAACCAAAATATAACCTACACAGAATATTATATTTTGTCAGCTCATTTTTCCTCCAATCCTGTAGCGATATGCAAAAGGGTTTGTGGGTTAGAGGTGAAAGTGGTTATTGGAAGGGGATGGGGTTGAGACGAAAAGAGTTTAGTTTTTGGGAAGATCAAGCCAGAGAAATGGTGGCGTGATCTTGGAGATGGAGAAGGGGGCAAAGGTGGTTTCAGTGGAAGCTGATGTGCATGAATCAGGGCTGGTTGAGTTGGACGCGACAGAGGGGGAGATTGCGAGCTGCGGGGGAAATGGTTGCGTGAAACGGAGTCCGAGAGAGCAGTGAGGCAGAGACATTTAGTTAGATCGAGCGGCTTAAGCGTCTGCTGTAGCTGTGAGGGATACCAATCTTGGGTTATGGCTGGACGCGTAGCGAAAATGGGAGTTTGTACGCACAGGTAGAGTAATGAAAAAAGTGGTTTGTGTCTGTTTGTCTGTGCACACAGGTAGAAAGGGGAGCTGATGAAGGTGGTTGTTGGAGGAGAACGACGTGAGCTGTGGCAGCGAAGAAGTGAGGGAGGCTGGTTACGGCAATGGAGTGCTTTGGCCTTCGCGTGATATAGAAGATGGAGATGGAGAGAGGAGGAAGACAAGTAAGAAAATACGGGTTTCTCGATTTGGAGAGTATATGGGGGATATCATGAGCCGAGGGAGAAGCCAATAGGAGATCTACTGTGGGTTTGCTCAAACGAAATGAGAGGAAGCCCTTGTTTTGAAAATTTATTTTTATAAAATATATGAAATAAAAGAAGAAAACTCGTGGCCTTTTTACTGACTATGGTGGGCGACTGTAGATGGGTAGTGATGGGATAGGGCAATGGTTTGGCTATGAAGGAATGGAGAGGAATTTGGTTAATTTTTTTTATTTCTATTTATTTTTTAAAGTATTTTAAATATATTATTATCTCAAATTTCATGTCAATAACTTGCGAGCACAAACTCATGTATGTGTGTGTCTATTCTATGTAAAATTGATGTTTCTGACGTGCTTTCTTAGTTCCTTTTTTTTTTATCAAAGAATTTTATAGAAAGCCTCAAATTCAAATGAAATTACAAAAATGAGGCCTTGCATCTTGCAACAATGCTTCATTATTGCATGAATTTTTAATTTTGTTGACCTCTCTCTATATTCTATTTGTTGGATTGATTAGGCACGATGCACACAAAAGCCCGAGCTATCTTAACCATCATCGAAGTCATTCAAATGACAGTCAGTCTATGTTAGAATTAAAAGTGAGCTTTCACGATCAAGCTGGTTAGAAATGGTGATAATGACAGGAAATGTACTCGAAGCTCACGAATTGAACTCGGAATGTTTCAATTGTTGTCAATATTGCTCGAATGTTTTTCATACCCATCTAGATTATGCTCTTGGTAAGTCCTACCTAGGCGGCTTTTGTCTTGGTGGTCCTAACCATTGACCCTGATGATCCCATATGCATCCTAAGTTGAGCCATGAAACACAATTTGGAGGCTTCTTGTCTTGAATCTTGTATAACTTTCAAAATTTATTTCCTCAGCTTATTGATTTGATGTGTCATAAACTCATTGGTGCAATCAATCATTTTTCTTTGTTCTTCTGTACGCCGGAAGGATCATTTTGCATAGTTTTGGTATGAACTTCACGCTCACTGTATTTTTTAGGATATTGAATTCTTTTAGAACATAAGGTCTCTCATTGTTCGTGAGTTCATATAATCTGATAAAGACCTCATTTTCAGAAGAAAGGTATGAAAGAAGATGATGGATGTATTGCTAAAGCTTTTGTTTCTCACTCTATATTTTCTTAGGATTCCCGAGTGGCTGTGAATAGTTGAAAGAAAGGGTCTCTACTTCTCGGTAACTAGAGGGGGAGTGAGAGAGAGTCTAGTTTTAGAGAGAGAGAGAGAGAACCAGAGGCCCAGAGGTCATGAGATTCTTTTTGAGATCTTGAAGCAAGATCTCCTGAGAGCCCCTTTGACCTCCCTTTCATACACGAAAAAAAGAAACATAAAATCACATTTTGTACCATACTATGTCTTTTGTGCCTTGGTGAAAAGATTGTGATTTAGGTGTTAGGTAGTGCCATAAATAAGGATTGACGCATGTACTCTGAAGTAACGATGGTTTTTTCTAGTGGCTTATTTGCCGTGGACTAGTTAGACCACTATGACAGATGGATTAGGTTTCATTTGCTGATTTAGGCTTTCAGAACCCATAATGCCTGTTGATCTTTATGTCGTGCCCCTGAAGAAGTCTTGTTAAAATATATGAAAGCATTTGAGTATCATTTTCTTTAACATGATATAAGTTTTATGAAGCAGTTGATGCAGAGGATTTCATTTTTCAGGAAGTCCCCTGTGGAGATTTAACAACTCACCTGTTCTGCCACCTCTGTGCCATATGCCAAGAGTACAGGGAAATCCGAGAGAGGTCTAATGGCTCGACTCCTCTCGTATGGACGGATACAACTGCTCCGACGATCCAAACAATGCATCCTACAGGAAAATGAACAAAAGGTGCGTCTGGCAAAAAAACTTCTATTTCATTGATGTATTGTTGCGGTCATTTGTCTGTGAAAGCACATTAATTTCAGAAAGTGGGAAGCTGGAAGTTGAGTGATATGTGAAAATACTTTCTGTGAATATTTTGTTACGGTTTCTGCTTGTTCTTTATTGAGAATTCATTTTTTATGGAAGATTATTTTTTTCTTTATTATGTGGATCCAACTGCGTTAAATTGGGGAAGCATGAGGAGATAGCGTCCATTTGCTGTTGGGTTTGCTTATGAAATTGTTTGAAGTGTATTCTGTGTAATCTTTTGCTAGTAAAGTTGATTTTTTTTTCTTGGGATAATTACATGCACCACTAGAAATATTGTTATTTACAAAATTAGCAGCAATGTGCTTTATGTGAAATACCGAATTGATGCATTTATGCATGTCATGATCAAATCATTGAAAATTTGAGTGAGAATTTGAGAAATAGATGATTTGTAAATAGCAATGATTTGAATGCTATGTATGTACTTGCTGAGTTTCTCGTTTGCTGTAGTTAATTTATTCTTCTAATATTTTAATAGACGATATTTTGGTAATTTGAAAATTTTAGTGAGATTCATGAAGTTGGAGTAGAGTATTGATCACTAAATTACTTAGAATTGTGATTCTGAAATTGTTTTTTAGACAATTTTTTATGGCATTATGTGACTGCATGATTATGAATTTTTCTGAAAGATTGAAAGATCGATTGTAAATTGATTTTTTTTTTCATTTTTTTTTTTCAAATCAAGTCATATCAAGTCCAACTTAAATTGAGCTTTAATGCGTTAGTATTAAATCGATTGAAGCTGGTACAACTGAACGTTGAAATGCCATATGCCTGTGAGGAAGAATGCTTTTAAGCATTTGTTTATATATTTCTTTGTAGGAAGATTTAAATTCATAGCCCTCATTTCCTACATATTTACGTATCTAATTCCTATGCCTTAATAATATATACAACACGAGCATTAATATATACAACACGAGCATTCCTTTATCTCACTAAGTGGGATTGGCTACATGAATCATTTTTCTCCATTGCATTCTATTGAGTATCATATTTTCATTTCATTCTAATAAATTATGATCATTTTTTATACCATATGCCCTAGTTTTTCTAGATTAGTCTTTTTTTCATTCTAATAAATTATGATCATTTTTTATACCATATTGCCTAGTTTTTCTAGATTAGTCTTTTTTTTTAACATAAGTCGAATCTAAAACATTTCGGATTTTTAGATAGTCTACATTTAATGTTGGCCAAATCATTAATATGACTCTTTTTAATTTTGTCTGCCACTAGAGCTAAGCCCCCTATCACAGATATATTCCTTTCACATTGTATCTGTATAAAGTCACTCATCCACCTAAGCATATTCTCATATCGGCAACACTTAAGTTAGGCTTCTCTTTTAAAGGCCAACGTTTTACTCCATAGAGCATTGCAAGTCTCACTACCATTTTATAAAATTTTCCTTTCAATTTATGTGGTACTTTTCTAATACACAATATGGCGAAGCATTACTCCACTTCAATCAAGCAACTTGAATTCTACTAATAACATCCCCGTCTATATCACAATAACTTTGAATAATAGACCTGAGATATCTAAAGCGTTCACACCTTTTAATAATTTGATCACTTATAGTTACAAATATGTCATTGGAGCTACTACTATTAAAATTACATTCCATGTACTAAGTTTTAGTTCTACTCAAGCAAAAGCCTTAAAACTCCAAAGTAGGCCTCCATAATTCAATTTCTCTTTCTTTAATCTTATCTGCAAGGATATCATTAGCGAAAATCATACATCAAGGTATATCCTCTTGTAAAAAGCATACACCAAGGTACATCCTCCTGTATATGTCCAGTAGGACCATCCATAACTAAAGCAAAATGATATGGGCTTAAAGCTGATCCCTAAAGTAATCCAAATGAAATAGAAAAATATGTTTTAATATATATATATATATATATAACACCTTATCTATGTGAGACTTTCTAAAAGTTAAAATAATAATATTTATTTATATGACATGAGAGATTTGGATGGTATAAATATAAAGACGAGATTAGATGTTAGATATGTAAATGCATAAGAAATGGGTGTTATTTATATAAATGCCCATTCTTTGTATTTCTGTGCATAACGTGGACGCTTGCATTTACATGTTTTAACAGAACCTTGATTATGCTTGATTGTTGTTTAAAGTCACTATTTCGTTTTAACTTAAACGTAATGCACCAAATTTGATTTAAGTAGAAGTTAAACCTAAACAATTTTTTTATCAAGCATGAATCAATGCATTTTTTTATGTAGGATTTTCAAAATTCAAATTTAAGATTATCGCGGCTCTAATTTTAAGAAGTTTATAATCAAACTGACCATCATGGCAAGATGATTCCAATAATATCAAAATTAATTCAATCTGCGTTGCCAAATTAAGCCATTATAGAGAACATTTTAAGGCTTTGTACCATCTATTAAATGGTTAAATAAATTTCATGTTGCATCAATTGGACGCAATTTTGAATGTTTTGGGAGCATATAACGTTCGCACTTAGCTTCTCGTAGCTGAACAGATCCGTAAAACCCTCCCACACGTGTTTTTGAAAAGATCAGGGTTTAGAGCAATGCGCCTGCACAATGTTTTAGGGTGCCTGTTGACATTAAAGTCTCAGATATAATCGTTGTAAACATGTTCATATTTTGGAGTTATGGGACCACATTTTAGTCATACATACTCTCCTATACATTACGGATTGAGAAAACCCTTCACCCGAGTTTACCTGGCCAGACTGACACTTATGGATAATTGTCAGGCACCTAGGCCTAGGCACCCAAAACTGCTCCCACAGGGCTCAAAATCGAGAGTCTTGAAAGTCGGCGCCCGGTCCAGCCTCCTAAGCATCAGGCCCCGGCTCTCCGACGCCAGTCTCAGGTGCTAAGCGCACAAAATAGCCCTCGGGGACCCCGAAATCGAAAACCTGCAAAACCAATGCCCAATCCATGCGCTTAAGCGTCAGGCCTGGCGCTTAGATGCTAATTCAGGCTCTTAGGCACTCGTAATAGCCTCTAGAGGGTCCGAAACCGAGAAACCGCAAAGTCGACGACCAATCGGAGCCCTTAGGCACCTGAAACAACTCCAAATTAGTTCTAAAATTCGAGAGGATAGAAAGTCGACACTCATTCCTGGCGCCGAGGCGTCCGCTTTGACAACCCTTTTTTTCTCATTATTTTTGTTGAATCTAAGCCGTAACCACCCCACCAAGCAGCTTAAAAGCACATATTATCTTGCGTAATAAGAGGATATGCATGGGGGGGAGGCAAAAGTAGCAATGTGGCCAACTTTTAGACACTTTAAAGGCTTTGGAGAAGAAGAGAGAATGTCATTTTCAAAAAAAAGGTGAGGAGAAATGTTGTTTTCCATGGAGCTCTTTGGACTACTAGGTAGTGGAGAGCTTCTGGCAAGGCAAGAAGATAGCTTTCTTCCTCCTCTTCCTCTTCAGCCCAAACTCCACCTCCTTTCTGTAATAATTCTCTTATGTATTTTCTGTCCTCATTTCTCCACCATTTATTCAAGTGTTTGAGGGAGTTTCATGGAGGAGTTGCATTGGAGAAGGAGACCATCTCTTTTAAGGAAGAAGGGGAGCTTTGTCCTTTCAAACTCAGAGCAAGGAGCAAGCAAAGAGAACCCTTCTTCAACCTTCGCGCTGTGAGAAACTCCTCTAAACCCTTGATTTTTCCTTCAAGCAAGCCTCTAGGTTCTGGGTTAGATAGGATAAGGCTAATTTATGTGTTTGAGGAGGCCCCGTAGGTTACGCTGCTTGTTTTTTTGTGATCCCCAACAAATCCAAGAGCGAAACCTCCATAACATTAGCTCTAAAACCCAATGCAGCCGAGATTGTAACAATCTCACAATTTTCTTGGCGACTCCTCTCTTTTGATGGAAGAAGCAAAGTCATTTAGTTATATAGAATGAAGAAACTCATTCCTTCATTCCCTAGGTTTTGAAGACCATCACATGGAAAGGCTTTAATGTCAATTCTGTGAGCAAGCAAAGAGAGCTAGTCCGAGTGTCACTGCGTGAGACTACAAAAAGAACTACAAAATGGGCAGACAAGAAATTGAGACATAAAGACACTTGAAAAAAGAAAAAAAAATCGTTGGTATCAAGTGGAACCCGCAATGAGGGCATTACGAGCTTAAGTGGGGGAGAGTGTCATGCTCATCTATCCTCAAGAATAATTGACAAGCTAACCATGGGAAATGAAGATTCTAGAGAAGATCATAATGAAGAGAGCAATCCAGAGACTCTAGAAAATTCCACGACATTCTAGGAAAACTAGAAAGAAGAAGAATATTCTAAGGAATTATAGAATGTTTCACATAATTCAAAAAATATGCTGAAAGAAGCAAACTTCAAGAGAACTCCAGAATATTCTGAAAAGTTTTAGAAACATGTATATGTAAAAAACAATGTAGAACTATTTGAGAAGATAATATATTCTAATAATCTGAAAGTTTCTTTAAGCTTGGGGAGGACTATAAATAGAAATCCCTCCCTCTCATTTGGATTCATCCAAGAAACATCCAAGGTTTTTGAGCATTCAAATTTTGTAATCACACTTTCTTAGTGAAATGTTTTTTTCTCCACCACTTCTCCATACTGTTCTTCCTAGATTGTTTTATGCTTACAAACCAAAGTGTTGTGAGGATTAGGCTGATTTAGTCCGCTAAAACCGTACGGGTGACTTGAGATAAGTTAGTCTGCGACATTATGCTTTATTCATTGGGCATGCCTACATGAAAGATTTAGATTCAACAGACTGTCATAATTAGTTTCTTCTATTAAGAGGTTTAGTACCCCTCTAACAAGAGAATATTAGCTCACATGTTCTTTTAAGGAATATCAGAGATGAATAAATAATTTTATAATACATATAATAATATTAAATAATAAAATAATATTTCTGCTTCAAGAACATGTGAGCTTGCTCCCATAGTCTCATGTTAACTATATAGCAATCAGACAATCCCAACTTACTTTTTATATTATACATGCATGTGCCGGCGATCACAACTGGCTTCATAGGGGTCTTTCCGATGAAGCTGGACCTGACATTTATTTATCCCTCAAACTAATTGTTCGTATGTGTGAACCATCATCGAAATGGACCATGCCATTAAAAAATTTATAAGCGGCGCATTTGAATCTTAACATTTATCCGCATATTCTAATAAATTAATTTTCGTGATTGCAATCCGATTAATTCTTATAGATTTACATGTCTAACACCTAAATTTAATTTATTCATATATGTTATCTTAAGGTCTGTTTGGGGCAGCTGCAGCTTATTGAATAATCTGCTGAAAAGCTAGGTGCAGTGTTTATTATATATATATTTTTTGAAAAGTCAGACGTTGCCAGAAAGCTGCCACCGCACCTATTGGTGTGAAAATGATGCTTTCAGCATTTTCAAAACACATAACATATCAAAATGCAGAGTATGTTTGGGGCAGCTTGTGCGTTTCAAGATAAGTAATTTATCCTGAAATGCGGACATCATTTTCAAAAACGCGCAAGTCAAACGGTTAGGCGGCGTTTTAAAAAACGTCACCACACTTATAAGCTGCACCAAACTGGCCCGCAGTTCACCCAAACAAGTCATATGTGTTTTCAAAATGTCACCGCACCAAATAAGCTGCCCCAAACGGACCCCGTGACAAAGATATATTTCGTTTTTTTAATAAGTTAACATAATGGATGTAAAATATAAATTTTGGATGTCATATATTGAAATATATAAGAATTAAGCGGTCGTATGCCTAAATTTTAATATCATATATAAAAAAATTTCAATAATTATTTTTATTATCATATAGTATATAATATATGAAAATTTTGGCCCCTTCAATTTAAATGTTTAATAAGAATTTAATACTTATTATATGGGGGCAATTACATCCATAGCAATTGAAACATTGCAATTTAAAAATCTTACACGGCCTTTCATTTTTTTTATCAATTTCTCGCTCAAATATCAAAGTTCACGATAAAATTTTAACCCATGTTTTTCATTTTTATGAAATTCTCAATAATTTGATCACGACATGCTTAATTAAATGCGTTAGTTCGGTAATTAAAAAAAAATCACCTAAGTGCTAGTTTTGTAAATGCGAATACTTCAAGTGCTATGTATGTAATTATCCTTTATTATATTTGTAATTTAATAAATCGGGTGCTAACATTTAAAGTAGGGTGCAGGACAATTGTTCACACATCCCTCATGGAGCTTATCGTTGTCAGGTGACAATACTTCCCAATGCTCACAAGCGATAGTTAGACATCCCTTGTGGAGCTTGTCACCATCAGATGTTAACGTTTGAGGTAAGACGCATGATCATTGTTCGCACACCCTTCGTGAAGCTTGTCGTCGACCGGTGCTAACGATTAAAGTAGGGCATAGGAAGATTGTTCATACATTTCTCATGGAACTTGTCGCTGCAGGGTGTCAATGCGTTACATAGGCTACTTGAAAATCTTTGCATGGGTTGATTAAGTTCTTGGCTACTAGCAAAGCCTATTTTTTTTTAGCGTAGTTGCGTCAGTTTCTTGAGTGTAAAAATAATCAGAGAATGTACTATTAGCGATATTGAATATGTGAAATCTTGAACTTTTAGATGCTATGAATGTAAAAAAATCTCTTTATTATATTGTTCTTTTAAAAGGTAAGAATGGTTGTACAAAATATTTATGACAGTGTTCCTTCTACCAATAGAGATATCTCTAATGGAATTTTTTTTTTAGATCATTACCACTCCAAGTTTGTGGGACATCGTTCCCTACGAATGCTTCAGTTTGTATGCTCCAGGTCTATCTCTCTCATGGATGATATAGGGGGCATTCCGGGTTTGATCTAGCTTATTGATAGCCTGCCCTCTCGCGTCAGGGTCAACCTTTTTTAGCACTTGGTCCCTTAGGATGAACTTCTCTTCACATATGTGCTTGTGAAATACACAGTTGTCTTCCTCTTAACCTCTTCTTGTTGTAGGGCTACATTGGCTCTATTCTCCTCAGCCAGATTTGGTGTGAGTCTTACTCCTTCGTTGTTTGACTCAAGCCACTCTCCAAGATCTTTCTCATTGAAAGCTAAGGTGGAGAGTACCCTTTGGTTGTGTTTATTGTATTTGACTGATAAAATGGCTTCCATTTTGTGGGACAACATAAATGGGGTCTATTTGGTGGACGTGGACGGTGTTTTTCGGATCACCCGGAGTATTGAATGGATCATGTTCGCCCATTTGCCCTTTGCTCTTTCTAACTTTTTTCTTAGGAAATTTAGGATGATTTTGTTTGCAGCCTCTACCTACACGTTAGTTCGAGGGTGATGTACGGAAGCAAACATGAGGTTGATCTCTTGACACTTATATAAGTTTTGAACTCCTTTGTTAGTGAATTGGGTCTCATTATCTATAACAATGATGAGAGGTAATCCCTATCGAAAGATCGGGTTAGTCTAGATGAAGTTCCAAACTACTTCTATCGTTATGTGTGTCAGGGTCTTTACCTCTACCCACTTGGAGAAATAGTCGACCGCCACCCGTAGAAACTTTCGTTTCTCCTTTAATGGAGGGAAGGTCCCAAAATGTCAAGGCACCACATGGTGAAGGGCGAAGGACAGACGATTGGGTGAAGTTCTTAGTACAATTGATGATGCAATAGTTCATACTTCTGACATTGTGTGCACCTTCAGTAATATTCTTTGGCGTCTTTGAGTAAGCTCAACCAGAAGTAACATTGTCATTAAATTCGACGAGCTAATGTCTTTCCTTCATAATGGCTCCCACATTCCCCATCAATCATGAACTTCTCAGAGTGGGACTTCAACCTCGTTCTCCTCAATGCATTTTAGGTTTAAGGACATGGTCGACTTCTTGAAGAGTTTTCCTTCGATTAGTAAGTATAGGGTAGCCTTATATTTGAATCTCCTAATATCAATGACTTCTTCACTGATCTCCCCCGTAATCAGGTACCAGATGTATGAGCTTGTCCAGTTTTTCTTCTCCTCCTGATGTATCTCCATTGTTAGTGGTTCTTCAATTGAGGGTCTATCGGGTCTTTTTTGGCAGCCCCTCTCCTAGATGGAGGCTTCGAAATAGGAGGTCAATGACCAGATTTTCCTCCCTTCGGATGTCAATTATGAAGCTAGTAGGATTGATCTCCATCTTCACCTTACCTAGGTACTTCGACATAGTTTCGTTTCTAGTTTCACATTCCCCGTTGATCTGACTCACTATGAGTTATAAATTGTCCTTTATCATTACGTGAAGGAGTCCTACCTCCGAGGCTAGGAAAAATCCTGCAATCAAAACCTCATATTCCACTTGGTTGTTATTTAATGGAAAATTTATATTGATTGAGTGAAAGACATTTTCCTCAGCGGGGCTACACAAGAAAATTCCAAGTCTAGCACGTGATTGGTCGGATGCCCCATCGGTAAAAAGGGTCCGGGTAAATCCATTGATCGCTAGATCCTTTTTGCCCCTTCAGGTTCAGATAAATCTGCAACAACTTGTGCTTTTGTTTTCATTCGAGGGATATTGGAAATATAAAATTTGTTGAGTTCCACGACCAATTTTATTAGTCGGTTGGAATGTTTTGGCCTGGTAAGAACATATTTAGTAGGTGATCCGTGGTAACTTGTATGGGGAGTACCTGGAAATATGGTCAGAGCCTCTGTGCTGAAGTGACCAAGCCGAAAGTCAGTTTCTTTATTATTCGATATCGAAGTTTAATGTCTTTGAGAACTCGGCTGTTATAGTACACTTGGTGTTGCTTTCCAAGTTCTTCTCTGACTAAGGCTGAACTAAAGGCTTCAGGGTCGACTCCAAGGTAAAGATAATGCTTTTCCTTCGACTTCTAGCTCTGAAAGAAGGGAGGAGAGGTGAGGATCTATTTGAGGTTTTCTAAAGGCCTCTTTGCATTCTGGTGTCCATTCGAAGCATGTGGCTCTCTTGAGTACTTTAAAGAAAAGGGGGCACTTATCACCTGACTTGAAGATGAACCTGCTCAAACTTGCGATATGACGATTAGCTTCTGGATTTCCTTGGTGTTTTTAGGGGGTTCATATCAAGGAGTTCTTGGATATTTTATTGGTTAGATTTATGCCTTTATGGGTTAGAAAATACCCCAGGAATTTTTCTGTCGCGGCTCTAAAGGTGCACTTCAGTGGGTTTAGTTTCATGTTAAACTTTTTAAGTGTTAGGAAGGCTTCTTTTAAATTCTCAATGTGTTGTTTGGCCGATTGACTCTTAACCAATATATCATCAACATAAGCCTCAATGTTTCTTCCTTTTTTAATTAGCAAAGATTATATCCACGAGGTGTTGGTAAGTCACCTTGACATTTTAAGCCCAAAGAGTATTACATTATATCAAAAAACTCCCCACAGTAATAAAATTAGTTTTCTCTGTGGTAGTTGGGTGCATCTTGATCTGATAGTACTTGTAAAGTACATCAAGGAAACTCAAGACTAAGTGATCGACCCTCGAATCCACCAGAGCATTGATTCTCAGTAGGGGATAAGAGTCTTTTGGACAAGAAAAGTTCAGGTTGGTGAAATACACATACATTATCTACTTTTTATTGGCCTTCTGAACCATAACTACGTTGGAGACCTAGGTGGGGAATTATACTTCCCGAATGTAACTAACCTCCTCCAACTTTTGTACTTCCTTTCGGATTGGTCCCTTCAAAGTCATGGTTGAACTCCTGATCTTATGCTTCATGGGTTGAGTTGATGGGTAAATGTTAAACTTGTGACATGCAACATCGATTAACACACTTGACATCTCAGCGGACATCCACACAAAAACATCTTGGTTTTCTTGAAGGGTTTGGAACAACAACTCTTTGTGGCCCGCATCAAATGCTTTGATTATTATAAAACATCTATCTGGTTCTCCTTCAACCATAAAATCTTGCGAATGGCCTCACTGGTCTCGAGGCCACATTCCCTTACATTTTGAATGTCCACGGGATCTTGCTCTAAGTTACTTATAGCCTGCAAGTAGCTGACCCGGACTGATATAAATCAATCCTAATTGTGATAATTTCTCAATCTCCAGAAAACTTGACAGTGACGTGGTATGTAGACTACCACTCTGAAATTGTTCAGCAGCGGTCGGTCGAATATATCATTATAATTTGGGGCTGAATCCACCACTAGAAAATTTTCGGTGAGGAAAATTGTTTTTTTGTTTTTCCCTAACTTACCGGGAACGGATAGGCCGGAGCGGTTATTCGATCAGTAGTGAGGCTGAGTTAGGTAAATGCCCATTTGAATAGTACATTCATAGAACTCCTAGTATTAGTGAGAATACTCTCTACTCGATAATTGTTTTTTATCAGAGTTATTACAATGGTGTCATTATACAGGTTTCCCTTTTGGGGAAGATCCTCGCAAGTGAAATAGATAGGCAAATGACTCTTGGGTTTTGGGGCAAAGGTGAAGACACAAAGTTCCCTTATTTTTTGTCTCTTCTAGCTTGTCCTCCTAGGTGGCTCTCTTCCTCTAAATATTGCGGGCATGTACCCCGTAATATGAATGATGTTTGTGCGGATGGGCCTGTCGGTCGCTCCTCTCGTGGAAGCCTTGCCTTGCCTTTAGTTCGTTGCTCCAGAAGCGATAAATTCTTTCAACTTCTCCTCCTTTATCAGCTCCTCGATCAAGCTTCGCAGGTACTTTCACTTTTTTGTGTCATGTCCGTGATCTCTGTGGTACTTACAATATTTTCTACTATCGTGAAGAAAATCCCCGACCCTCATCAGTGTTTCTTTCTTGAATAACTCCTTATCTTGGATGTCGTCCACTATCTCTGCAATGGATACTTTGAGTGGGGTTTTTTGAGGGACCCGATGATTATACCTGGGGTGTTCACACTGGTATGGGTGGTTTTGAGCATTGGTCCGTCGCCTCTGGTCCTTTCAATGTTAGATGGAGTGATTATCTGAGTGATCCTCATAGCGGGGTGGGTTTAATGGTTATGCGCTTTGCTTGGGTTGTCCTTTGCTATCTTGTAGTGGATTTACTTGGTATATCTGTTTGATGCGATCAGAGGTTTTCTCCTAGGTGACTATGTATTTGTTGGCCATTTCCAAGGGCTTGGCCAAACATTGTGGCTCTGTGGGATTGAGGTCGAAACAAAACCTCTCCAACCTCACTCCTTACGTTAGCTCTGCCTGTGTCATGTCGGGCTTCAAGTCCTTGACATCTACCATTTTGCTCTGGAAGCACACAATAAATGATCGTAAGTTTTCGTTAGCCCCTTGCTTTAGCTGCCACAAGGATAGGGTGCTCTTTTAGGGCTTTAGGGCACTAGCAAACTGCGATAGGAAAAGTCTTATGAACTTTGCAAAACAGGTGATTACCTCCACTAGAAATCCGTTGAATCATCTTAATGTAGTCAAGCTCAGTGTAGTGAAGAAGAGCTTACATTCTAGGACGTCATAAATTTTCAACAGACATATGAATGATTTGAACTACGTGAGGTGGTCGTTAGGACCCGACCATTCTTTATATGTCTCTAAGACCAATATCTTGAGCTTCTCTGGGTGTTCAACTCCAGAGACCTGCAGGGCGAAAGCATTCTTCGATTGCCTCTGTTCCTTGATTCGCACCGGCCAGTTCCTCTCCTCTATGGGGACTGATCTGGCGTTGTCTTGGTATAGATCGTCATCAAGTTTTTCTTGCAGGTGGACTCCCCTCCTTCCATTGTTGACTGGAGGTTCCCCATGAGGGGGGTTGAGTGTTCCTTGTCGCGCTAGTTCTTCTCCTGGAACTTGCGCTATTTTTTGGGCAACAACCGCTCTAAGGACTTATGTGAACTATCCTGACATCTGATTGGTCATCTGAGTTCTCAAATCTTGTAGGTATTGATGAACGAATTCTTCCATGAACTCTCAGGTGTTGCTTCTCCTTCGTTTCCTGACTAGACTCCCTATCATTGTTGCTGGACTCCTCTTCTTGTTGACGTCTTGTTTCCATGCTCACCTCGCCTTAAAGAATGTTAGATCCGAAAATGTCCTGGAAACACACCCAATGGAACTTGCTATTAGGAAATGATTAAGAGAGAGAGAACAATAATAGATAGATAAAAAAATGTTTTTTACCCCTATTTATAGGCTTCAATCCCAATATTATAAAAGTACATATTAGTCCCCTTATTATTAACTTTTCAGGTGAACTTTTTAATAATTATATAGTTGTTTGCATATAATAAAATCAAAGATTAATTCGATTGATGATTGTTGATGATCGCCTGACAAACCTTGATTCAGTCCACATATAGTCCGAAAGAGTACTTCCCGTGATCGTCCTGAAAGTTGATTACCGCTCTATGAGATTTTCTCTTGACGTCTTCTGCCAATCATTTTGATAACTAAGTTTCTTTGCCAATATTCACCTGGAAACGATCGTCTTCCACGTCTACATTTAATCGTCTGCATCTTCTTCTGAGCAGCCCATCAGCTTTAAGATTTGTGCTGATACATTTTTATGTGTACATATAGTTAAGATGATATGTACGTAAAAATTAAATTTAAGATATTAGATATGTAAATATGTCATAATTCAGAAGCACACATGTAGATCTTTCTTCCATTTATAATATTTGAAGGCTTTTACAATCAAATCACTGATCCATTCTTATGTATTAGATACATATTTCACTTTTGACATACATCACATCTTATTTATTTATGAAAAAATATATATTATTTTCTTAAGTTAGAATTGTGATATTTTTAATATATTATAAAAGATTTGGATGGTCTAAATATATAAAAAAAAGACTATTAAATATGCAAAAACATAAATATTGGATGGTATGTATGTAAATACTTTAGAGTTATAAAGCTACACGATCGATAAAGTTAAAGTTATATATATATATTTTAAAATATTATTAATAGTAATATATTTTATATAATATTGAATATTAAAACGTTATATATATAAAATAAAATTAGGAGCGTTAAATATGTAAATACTGTTGTCTATTTAAGGCTCCGAAGCTTAATAAGGTGACGACCGCAGAATTAACCCAATGAGCATCGATCGGATTTACGCCAAATCCCTTGCAAAGATGCCTCCTTTATGGCGCAATGTTCCAATTCGTCACGTGATCTCTAGCTGGGCGACTCCGCCAAACCTCCCGAAATTTCAGCTGAAAATCTTACCCAGCCAATTCATCCAATGCATAGTTCTCCTTTCTTCTTCGATAATTGCGCTCAATTTCTATTTTTACCTTTTTGTGTTTTCGTTCTAGTGCTATTGTGCTATTTTTCCTTCAAAAAAATTCCCGTATGTGTTCATTCCGGCCTGAAAAACCCTAGAAAGGTCCTTTGAATCTGTTCGTCGATGCTTGCTTGTATTAACGTGCTCATTGATAAACGCATTTAAAGGTAAATTTTAGTTCGTCGTTTTCCAATTTATACATGGGGCCTATTTCGAAGGACTGTTATTTTCATTAAATTATTTGATTCTTTATCGTGGAATTTGTTGGTTGTTTGGCCGACAGGTCAAAGGTTTACCTCCCTCTAGATTTGTGCCCGCATATTCCCCCAGTTTCTGTGATGTCTTGCATCTCTAGGTTTTGGGTGCTTGATAAAGAAGTTTTGTTAGGTTTGCCAGTTCAAGTAGCATTTAGCATAATTCTTGCCAAGTTTCTTTACCTTCTTCGCCCGAAATAAATTATGAATTTAGCAGTTTTTGATATAGTTTGCTTAAATATAGGATTTTTCAAATCCTGATACTATTCGGATTCAAGAGATTCATTATTGTTCAGTCTGTCACCGGAAAGGTTAAAATCTACCTTGGGCATAGGTGTAATCTTTAAATATTTTTAAATTTAACAGTTTTTTGGATTACTTCAATTTGTAAAATTGCTCAAACCATGAAGTGCAGAGTGTTCCCATTTATTCTGTTTTTTTTTTCCCCACGTGGGCCATAATGCATTTTCGCGGCAGAAGAGATGTTTTTGATCTTTAGTTTAAAAAGAATTTCAAAGTCGGCTTTGCCAGTTGCTATATATATATATATATGCATGTTGGTTGGTAAGAATTTCTGTTCTTGTCGCCTAGCAATGCATTTACAAACATACCACTCAATTCCTATATATTTAAATTTCTGACACGAAAACTTCAATTTTTTACATACATGTCACCTTGTATATGCATGAAAGCTTGTATTCACCTTTTAAAAGTTAGAATGTTGGTATTTTTGAGGTTATATATGAATGATTTTGCGTGATATAAATGTAAAAAATAAAGTTTAGGTGTTAGATATGTGAATACATAGGGAATAAGTGGTATTTTTGTAATTTCATAATAAAATAAAAGGGAGAATTTCATGAAAAATAACACATTTGGAAACTGGTGCATGCCTGGTAATTTAAGAAAGGAGAAATAACAGTTTGTATTTCCAGAAAATTTTTATCAGGTTCTCTTGTTGTTACATATTATATTATATTATATCTCAATATCTCATCATAACTTAGCTTTTGATTCGAACAGTGGGGTTTGCATGCTTGTTAATTGTCACTCCGTTTAGGTGATGGCTTATTATTCTCTGATCTGTTTTAGGGTGGAATTTTTCTGTCTGTGATGGACCCTACCCATGGGAGTTTCTCTTCTTTCATAAACCAATATGGATCCATGTTGGTGAATACGCAATTGATACGGCATTTATGTAGCCCCAGGGAGAGTATTGCTGTTATTCTTGGAGTGATTAGTGTGATTAGTTGGGGAATTGCTGAAGTACCTCAGATTATCACAACTTATAGAGAGAAATCAACTGAGGGCTTTTCTGTTGGCTTCTTGATGGCATGGATTGTTGGGTAATTATCAATTTTTTCTATGTTCTTTTATTTTTGATAAATAACTTTATTCTTAATTCCCTTTTTGTTGTGCTATGTTATCATGGAAGAAAGCTCAAATTTTTGCAACAATGTTGGAAATTGTAGTTCAGTAATGCCATTACGATGTTTGTCAAATCATTGCACTCTTATGCTCATTTAGATTCTATTTTAGGATGTCCAGATCTTTAGATGCCTTGGGTGCTTCTTTTAATGTCTATTTGATTTTAGGCTTCTGCATTTCATGTCCAAGCTTTCTAATGCTTGAGTTTTTATCTTCTTCAGGGATATTTTCAACATTGTCGGCTGTCTCCTGGAGCCCGCAACTGTAAGTTTCAAAAATAATTGTCAAAATTAGTTATTCTTTGTGCTATCATGTGCTTATAGTTTATGTTGTTTAGTTGGCGGCAATGTGAAAATATGCATGTGGTATATTTTAAATGTATTACTGTTTAAGAAGGCTGAGCCCTTTGACTTTCTCATCTATATGTATATGTGTGCGCTTTATGTTTGTCATCTATATGTGTATGTGTGTGCATGCATGCGGTTGCTAAGGTTTTCATACATATTTAGGTGAATTTGTTGCTGAGTTATAAAAGTGATTTGGTTATTAGGGCATTTATTATCATATCATGTTACTTAAGGTCCCATTTTTTAGCTCTAGAATTATGTAATATTAATGTTTTTAGGAGTTCTAGCGTATTGTTACACTTTCTATGGTGATGTGGCCTTTGTATACTAAAATTGCCTTGCATGTTGGTTTGAATTCTTTTCTCATACATCACCTTGTAACTTTTTTTTTTGTTTTCATTTTTCCATTGTTTTACAGATCCAGTTGCAACTCAAAAGTCTTCTGCCAGCTCTTTTTGGTTAAATTTGCTATATTTTCATGCATGCATTGCTGTTTCCTTAGGTTTTTAAATTTGGTTGAAATTGGAGAAGTTTATCATATAAAAGTTGTTAGGTCAAACGTTTTTCTTAGGGGGGTTGAGTTCCCCAACCTTTACTCTCGATGACATGGCTTCTTCTAAGTATGATTTTGCTTGCGATTACATTTTTACTGCATCTGAGTTCCCCAACCATTACTCTGGCGTCATCTATTCTTGAGATTATTATTACTTCTTTTATGTATTCTTACGAAATTATTGCCATGAAGGGCCTTTACTCTCCATGGCTTAAATTACTTGATTAGGTATGTGATTTAATTATATAAATTATTTCATATACTTTGTGTTCCTGAATTCTACTTTGGTTATTGCAGTTGCCAACCCAATTTTATATGGCATTGGTATGTCAACTTTTGTTTCCTTTGCTTGTTTCTTCTGATGCTATTTTCCATTATTCTTTAAGAAAAATATTCTATGTGGATTTGCAGTTGTACACAGCAACAACAGCAATCTTGACAGCACAGACAGTATATTATAGTTGTCCTGACCATCGGCTGAAAGCAGGCAAAGTTTGTCGGCCCGAGAAGGTTAGGATATAAAAAACTTTATAAAGAGCCAACTTGATAAGTTTAGTTCTTTAAGAGTCGAGGTTGCTCTTTTACGTCAATTTCAACAATCCATATCAACTTTACATTTTCTAGTTTCTTCATAAAACTTGAGAAAATATTAAAATTTCAATGTATAACCCATAAAAAGATATGATCCTTAATACCTTCCTATGTCTGTTGACTCTTTTTAGCATATGGACCGCTGAAACTTGTTAATTATCTGATGTGAATCTCAAAAACTGCCATCATGTAAAGCACTAAATACATATGTTAAAATAAATAGTCTGAAAGTTTCTGAATTTTGATTTTTTTTTTTTTTAACTTGTGTATGTTTATTTCATTTTTCTAGAAGTTGGTAATGTATGTTAGAGTTCGTATGCACATGCCTATGATATTGTTCTATCAAGAGAATTTCATCCCAACTGTGATCCTTACTCTATGGCTTTATTGAGTTTGCCGTGTCTATCTTTATTCTTGCGACCTTTATGCACTTTCTATTTGTAGACTTTTGGTTTTGTTTTTTATACTAATGGTTCTATGAAAATATCTCTCAAGTAATTGGTTATAAATATGAATAACATTTTTGAATGAAATACGATGTCTACTGATTTGCTAAGTTAAAATTAATTGGATATGCTGAGACATGTTCTTTATGTGTATAAAAACAACGGGAAAGTCTTGCTAGGGAACTTATAGGAACTTTGCTCCAAATTAAAATTGAATATATGGAAAATTATATCTGCCATTCTCATGCAGCGACTCTTTGCTTGATTATTCTAATTTTTTAAAAGAATGAATAACTTTTTACTGAATGCATGAATAAATTTAAATGTTGGATGCGTTTTGAAATAGTGAAAGATCCTTGATAATACTTTCTAGATTTAGATATAGTTTAAGGCTTAATTAAAAAGAAGGGATAACAACTCATACGGTTGCATCAATTGAACATGTTTTTCAACTTGTTTTACGTTTTTTTTTTTTTTAGTTTTTGAGTAAATATTGAAATTCGTTGCTGCTAAGAGGCTCATACATATTTTGCAAAACTGTCTTGTCATCAAAATACTAAAACTTAAATAGTACATCCAAGGGGCATATCCATCTATAACAAGGATAATAAAGACGCTCCTTGCTCTAATTTTACTGTAAGCATGTTCTAATTGTCATATATAAGTAACTAAATATTCAAGTAGGGATTAAATATTGATTTAAAAGGTAATATTCATGAATTTAATTAATAAACAAGTAATTTGATGTTGTATTATTGTAATTCCTTAGAATCTCGTGAGATGTATTATTATTAATATTAAATTGGAATCTAATAAAAATTAACAAGTTTTCATATTTATTTTAAGGGGTTGTTTGGCTGCAAGTAGGATTTAGCGTTAGTAAGATTTAGTCCATAAATTGTATATCTGTTTAAATCCACCCTACCCCTAAATTTAGTGACTCCGGATTTAAGCCAAATCGAAGGCAAAATTTGGGTCCCCAAATCCGAAAGCACATAAATCTATGAAACTCCTGCTTTATAGTGTTTGATTGGATTTAGTAATTCCGACAATAGATATATTAAAAAGGAGCCACTAAACACCCTTAAGTTTAATGATAAAATCCAGTTTGCTTGTGTTCTTTTTTCGTCTCATTTCTATGTGAGGAAGTACATATCTCACAACATTAGCTATTGATTGTATGAGTTAAAGTATCATGGATTGATTATTTGTTACGAAAATATGCTAGTTTTAGTTTATTTTCTTATTTACATTGATAAAATTTGTTGCGATAAGCCTTCCGGTGTGACTCAACATGTCATGAGTATTTTCAAAGCCAACAAAGCTCAAAGATCTTGTCAAATCTGGTTATTTGCACGAAATGTTTCAATCATCATTGTAATATTAAATTTGAAAATTTAAATCTAAAAAGTAGTTGGGCGTACTTATCCGCGGCATAGTGGTTAAAGTTGTAGTATCCCATTGTGAGGTCACGGGTTCAAATTACATATATTGTTCTTTGGGCTCACATTTCGTGAAAAAAAAATTAGTTGGGCATTGGTTGTGGGGTAGTTGAAAGGTGGTTGATGGATCCATATTCTCCCAAGCGTAAAGTGGATGATATTCTAAGTTCAAATCCAAAGGAGGCATATTCAAGACATGAATCATGAATCAAAGCACTTCAACAGGTCTTTCACAGTGCAAATCATCATTCTATCCCTCTCCATTTGAATTTTAAATTCTTCAAAGCTTAGTATGGAACTTGATGCAATTTATAAGTGATTTCTATTGATGTAAGGAACTATTTTTGTTTTAATTTGGACCAAAGTTCTCGTCTCTCAGTTTTTTTGGCTTTGTGGCCTAACCAACACAATTTCTTAGGTGAGAATTGTTTTATTTTAATTTTTGTTAATGTTAACTGCTTAGTTATATTCTTTCATCATACCTCATTTCTCCCTCTCTTTTACAAACCCTAGAATCCACCAACAAGATTTCAGTCTTCATAAAAAGGCATATTTGAAGACATGAATCATGAATCAAAACACTTCAACACGTCTTCCACGGTGCAAGTCATCATTCTATCCATCTCCATTTGAAATTTGAATTCTTCAAAGCTTAGTATTGAATTTGATGTAATTTATAAGTGATTTCTATTGATGTGAGGAACTATTTTTGTGTGAATTTGAACCGAAGTTTTTGTCTCTCAGTTTTTTTGGCTTTGTGGCCAAACCAACACAATTTTTTAGGTGAGAATTGTATTATTTTAATTTTTGTTTTTGTTAACTGCTTAGTCATATTCTTTCGTCATTCCTCATCTCTCCTTTCCTTTTACATATCCTAGAATCCATCAACAAGATTTCAGTCTCCATGAAAAATCTAAATTTAAGACCAAGAAGCATACAAAACCTAGGCCAATGAATTTTAGTCTTTCCTTAGAAATCCCTAACTTCTCTTTTCCTTCCAAGGATTCATAGGCCATGATTTCAAATTTCCACCGCTCTGCCTCACAAAATAAAACTATAACTCTATTCTGATATAATCGTGGGCTCCAAAAAATCATGCTTCGAACTCTCTCTGTCATGACCTAGCTCAGGGGCTTAGAATTTCCAAGCATAAACGAACCCAAAAAATGAAATTAAAATTTTCTAATTTTTATTTTTTATCACTAATAGTTAATCACATGAAAATAATTAAGGGAATGACTAGTGAAAAAAAAAAATTAAATTAAGACAGTTATAATTTTACCTTTCTATTTGTTGACATCGTCTTCTATGCATGGTTTTTCTCTATCACTCATCTTTTAATTAAAATTTTAAACCAAAAAAATTTAATTTAAAACATACTGAGCTATTAATAGCCAGTGAATATTTCTACTTCTAAATTGCAGTAACATAATATTCGATGAAACAATATAAATGCTAGTCGTAGAAAATAAATTATTAGAAAATAAATGAAATTTTTTTATCAACTATTGGCATTCAAGAAAGTTCATATGATTCTATTATTGAATATATATAATATTATCTTTCCTATATCTTATTATTTACAACCGTCACAGGAACACCGTCTAACGTTTGTGCCGATAAATGTACATCAACATTAGTAACATTTTCTAATATATGTGTACGAGTATCTTATCATCTCTAACTAGTACCATGAATGAGTAAAGTCCATTATGTTCAAAATACACATTTAATTATTCTATATAGTCTATATCAATCACATTTTTATATCATTCAACATATAATATAAATGCATAAAACTTATCACATTGAAAAACTTGAAATATTGATATGGCGAGTAAAGAGCGGTTTAATCAAAATAAATTTTATGATTGTATTAATCAAGTTTCAATAACTATTCATACATTTGGTTTAGAAGAAGTTTAACTGCTATAATTTAGAAGTAAGAGTGCTCGCATCATTTAGTCTGCTTGAATGATACGATTTTCATGCAGTGTTCCTCTAACGCTGCAAATGCAAGTCATTTATTTTCTATGATTTCTAATTTTTAACCTTTAGCTTGCAGTTTGGTTCTTGTTGATCGAACATTATTCCTTTAGAATTTTCAAAGGATGCATCATTTTTTGAAAGTTTTGGATGAGATTTGTATTCTTTCTCCAGCCACTATCTCATGCTAAATGCTTTTTTATGAGGACTTATTTGATAAAGTTACAGTGTATTTCTCCGATTTTCATGTGGCATCTAATTGCAGACTGACGAGATTGAGTACAATACAAAGGAGAAGCTCATAGGGAAGAACAGTGATGAGAAAGAGTCGAAATTGCATGAATATAAAGGTTCTAACTCTTTACTGGCAGGATTTAATGTGCCAAGCTCACCAATTTCTGTAGCTAGTCCAATTGTTAGCTACGGTTCCACTGGGAGAGACTTGTATTATAGGTATTTATGTAATTCATGATTTATTTTTGGGAAATTTACAAACATACCACATAATTCTTATGCATGTACATAACTAACACCTAGAGTTTGATATTTACATTATAACACCTTGGTATTAAAAACCTATGCATGAAAGGTGTTTTTCACTTTAAAATATATAGTTTTAGTGGTGTTTTTGATGTGATGTCAAAGGTTTCAGTGTTACGAATGTAAATATGTAAGTTTAGATATTAGATATATAAATATATAAGAGTTATGTAATTGCTTCTTTGTTTTTTTGTGATCTCCTATCCTAATTTACAGGAGGACATCTAATCTATTGTTCATGGTGGCTTAGCATGCTTGTTGGCACCTTCCTTTCTTCCATCCCTTCTTAATTTTCTTTTCTCTAAGAGGCTTCTTAATGTATGGAGTAAACCTAATGTTCATTCTTTCGCACTTCTGCATTCACTACATTGGTTTTAATAATACCCAGTAATCATCTTTTTATCTACTATTTTGCTGCTAAACATAGCCAATTTAATTCTTCGTGCCTTCGTTGATAAGAACTATAGCATGACAATATCAACCAACCTTGATGCTATTCATTGCGTTTTTCTACTTTTCCTTTATTTTTCTAATACATCAATTTTAGGGAAATTTGCATACGTACCACACAATTCTTATGGATTTACATATCTAAACATCAAAAGTTTGATATTTACATTCATAATACATTGGTGTTATAAACCTATACATAAAAAGGTGCACTGGATTTTTAAAAAGTTAGTAAAAGTAGTATTTTTGATGTTGATGTGATGTTAAGGATTTGAGTGTTATGAATGTAAGTATCAAAGATTTTTTGTAGAAGAAATTCAATGCTATAATCTTGACCAACTATGCTAGCTAGTATCCCTGGATCTCACTAATTTGTTCTAAACCTTGTCATAAAATTTTTAAGGTCAGCGCGTTCTTTGTCAACAAGTCCAATGCCCAATTTAGGCTCATGGTTGACACATGTTCGAGATCCATACAAAACACCTCCAAATGGAATGCCAAATATTCTCACTGACGATGTGGATTCATCTTCAGAACCCTTGCTTTGCAGTCCGTCTTCTCCACATGATGCACAACCTTTGGTCGTTAAAAATACGCTTTGTGTGGTGCGCTTTTACTTGTCTTTTACATTTTTTTGTTTTTAGTCTTAAAACAAATCAACTTATTCTTAAAATTACCCCAAATACCTTTTAGTTTTTTTTTAATATATTTAAAAACAAGTTGATTTTCTTTTAACATGACAAAATATGTTTTGGTTTCAAAACAAAACATAAACAAAATGAAACAAATACCTAAAATAAAAATAAAATGGTAAAAGTGATCTCAAAAACCTCGGAGTTTTTTTGTTTACTTCTATGTTTTTCAGGTTTCTTCAGCTGCCTTTTTCCTTGGTATCTATGTTCTAAAACTTCCATCAAATAGTGTATTTGATACAAAACCGCAGGGATTGGTGATTCCAGTTGGCAGAAAACTTTTGCAGGTTAGCATAAACTGAGATTTTGAAAGATTGGAACAACTTTTTTTTTGCTAGAATTTGTTGATCAAAATGTTGTTCCTATTTGTTTCTTAATTACTTGTTTTTCACTCATCATACTATAGATGATTATTTGATTGTTATATTTTTCTCCCACAGCACTATGCAGTGGAATCATTGCTTGGCGAGCATTTTGAAGGCAGTGGAATAGGAACTTTCTTAGGTTGGGCAATGGCAGCCATTTATATGGGTGGCAGACTTCCTCAGATCTGGTTGAATGTGAGATAACGATGCCTGATGAACTGGTTTTTACCTTCTCTTGTCCGTCAGATTTGTAGAATTAGTTAACTGGAATAAAGAAATTTTATGAAGGGAATCTGATTATTTAAGAATTTTGCGTGGTCTTAAAGTTTGTTGTTAGAATGCTTACAAATTTATCATCTACCATAAAAATTGTTGAACAATAATTCAGGAATTCTTACATTCTGAATTTTTTTGCAGATTAGACGAGGAAATGTTGAGGCAAGTTATTTTTCCTTACCTCATTCTTATTTTTCCGAAGTGCATAAACAGCTAACTGATTGCACTCTTTGTAACTTTGAGATCCAAAGATAAATTCAGATTGTGCCAAGTAACTCGTTTGAGTTGATGATGCATAAATCTGAATTTCTTGGTCTTTCACTTTACAGAGTTCTCTGGATTTATTATTTACTGAAATATCTTATCTCCGCTTGCTCATGAACAAGAAGTTTTCATGATTTTTTTGTTCAAATAGATATGACTTTATTTATTCTTTAGGCTATTTTTGATCCACTCTTCTGTTTGCAGGGTTTAAGTCCCTTTATGTTTATATTCGCCCTTGTGGGAAATTCAACATATGTTGGGAGGTATGTGGTCTTGTTTGATTTCCCTGGTAATTAAAATTCTTATATTCATACTAATTTATGCCTCAATTTTCTTTTATCCAGTATACTTGCAAACAGCTTAGAATGGTCTGCGATCAGACCCAATCTACCATGGTTAGTTGATGCTGGAGGATGCGTGCTTCTTGATGCTTTTGTATCCTTTTCCGCTCTTCCTCTTCCTATTGACAGATATTTTTGTTCTGACATGAAGGTACCCCATGAATTTAGCTAATTATTCTTTCAGTCGCCATTATGTTGAGGGAAAATTTGATGCAAAGCAATTATTGATGAGAATAAATTTCTTATGTTTGTTTGTCTGTAAAGTTGGTGAAATTGTTTTACATTATAGTGCATTTCCTTCGCAAAAAGTAATGTGAATGTGGCCAAGCTGATCCGATTTATTTTGCAGGCTTGATTTTATATTGCACTTGAATTAACTAAGAGTCTGTGGAAATTATTTTTTTTCCTTTTTTGTTATTAAAAATATGTTTGTTTAGTGTACTTTTCACATTTTTTTTATTTTTAAAGATAAGTGAGCAGATTTTTAAGAGCAGTAAATAGTCTTTAAGTGTTTTCAAGCTTTTTAGTAAACATATTTTACTTTAAATTAAAATATATACAAAATAAATAAAAATAAAAATAAAAAAATAAAAAAATAAAGATGATCCAAAACTGCCTCTAAACTAAGCTATGCATTAGTACAGTACCTCAAAGTAGTTGTGATTGATTACATATATGCACCCTTCTCTCTACTTAATTGCAGATGTGCATGCTCCAATATGAACCAATGCACATGCTACCACTTCACATGTAAAGTTTGCAAGGGTATTGCACTATAATGCCATGAAATCGACTAGCATCGATTTAGCCAAACTGATGCTAGAGGTTCTTAATATTAGGAGGGGAGACGAGCGGGAGGAGGTTTGTGCAACTTAGAAAGATTGAATGAGAAGTTGGCAAGTGAAGATCATGAGCAAGATAGTGACAAGACCTTGTGTCGATGTGAGATCGAGCAATATGATTGATGAGCTTGAGATAGAGAGCATTAGTTGAGGAAGAAAGGACCAAAACATACGAATTTGAGATTGTGGGCTCAAAAAATTCATGTCCCAACCTGATCCAAATATAATTGGAGATGTTTTATGTGAGGTTCAAATAGTAGATAAGACATTACACAGAGATTTCACCCTCATTTATTAGGGTTTTATGATCCGAGATTTGAGATATTTTAGAGGCACAAGCTTCTATGGTAATGATCCCTCGCGATAATGGGAAAGTACTTCAGATTAATGTTAGTCATTAGGTGCCAGTGTTCAGACTAAAATTTGGTAGCAATGTATCGAAATTTATTACGGTGAGGTTAAGAGCGAATGATATGGTGAATGATGACGAAGCAATTAAGATTTCATAGTTCTAATGTTCTGAATTGTTATGGTCATTGACCTACTTGTCAAAGGAGGTGGCCAATACAACTTGACCGAAGGTCCATATTGGTAGTCATGGGTTATTTTTCCCAAGAAGATCTTGTAGATCCAGGGTGAATTCTTTTCTAAGGGGACAAATCTAAGTTGATCCTAGCTAATAGATGGTTTTGTATCCTATTAAGTATAATCTATAATGCGCAATTCAAAGGGGAGAATCATTGATCAATGAACTTTTTTGATCATAATATGGTGGAGTTTGTCTGACCAAACTATTCGGTTAGAGGGCTATGATCATAATCTCTTTATTTGTAATGTTGATTGACACTGATAGATGACTCATGCTACATTCTTATAGATTTTATTTTGAGTGTTGATGTAATTTTATACTTAATTCAATATTAGCTCTATGTGAGCTTAGGTTAATATCGTTTTTTTCACCATCATCAAATTGAGTATTTATACATCGTGTACATTGGTCAGAGCACATTTTGGTATTTTAAATTGGTTAATTGTATTTTTGTTTGAGACACTTGCGCAAATCTTTAAGCACATATATGTTCTTTGAGGCAGTACATCTGAGTTAAAAATGATCCCAAGAAATGTATAAGTTCTGAAATCATCTAGAATTTACATTAGTATTTTGGATATTAGAACGTGTGCAAGATTTCATTTTTAATTCTCCATAGTTTGCCTTTTGTGTGCGGTGAGGAGTAGTGGATGAATTGAAATATTGCAAGTAAATAATGAAACGATAATTTGTCTTGTATGCTTGGATTTTAGTGAATGACATCTCTCTTTTGTCTTTATATGACTTTTTTAGTGAGATATGCCCCAAAGAGAGTTCAATTTCTTATTATGAACAGGTGACCATCTATTGTTCATTTTTACTCTTTATAATCATTCACTTCAAAGTTTTGGGCATTTGGAGTGTTTGCTTGAGATTGATTTTGCTCCCGTTCTTAGTGAGTCTTCAAGTTCTTCAGATTAGTTTCCTATAAGTCCTGTTTAGTGTCATTTCAAGCTCCATTCGAGGATAATTGTATTGTATTTTTGAGTGTTTAATTTGTCTTTAACTTTGCATTTTACTTCTTTCATTTGGTTGCTTATTAGTTCATTAAGTACGTATAAGTTTCTTTATGATTGTTTTTAAGTTCCTTGTTATTCTAAAATTTGGCATGCTCCCGACATTGTCTCCATGTAGGAGGCTATATCAGAAATAATAGGTTTTTTCACTCGCCTATAAGGCGGGGATAGCCGGAAATTGCAACATTGTCATTGGGCTATATCAGAAATAATAGGTTTTTTCACTCGCCTGTAAGGCGGGGATAGCTGAAAATTGCAACATTGTCATTGTACGTACGTGTTTACCCCTATCTATATAAAAGGTGTGTATAGGTCTTCACGTATGTTAAGTGACATAAGAGTTGAAAATGACCTCAAAAGAGATTACAAATCTTGAAATCTTCTAGAGTTTGAATACTTACATGAGCATTTTGGACATTAGAAAGTTTGCATCTTTTTTAATTCGTCAAAGTTCATATGTTATCTGCCTTTAGATATGTGTTGCGGATCTTGTGGTGAGTAGGGGAAGGATTGGAATCTTGCAAGTATATAATGGAATGATATTTTACCTTGTATGCTTGAATTTTAGTGGATGTCATTTTCTTTTTTGTCTTTATATTATTAGGAATTTAGTGAGAATGACCCCACAGAGAATCCAATCTGTTAATATAAATAGTGTGTCGTTTTTTATTCATTTTCAATATTCCTATTCACTCATTTTTAGATTTTGGCCACTCCAAGTGGAGACTTTGCTCGCGTTCTTAGCTAGTGTTCAGGTTTTTAAAAGTTCCATGTAATTTGTTTAGTGTTCACATTAAGCTCCATTGAAGATTGTTTGCCTTACAATTTTTAACTTTCATATTTTCTCTAACTTTGCATTTCTCTTATTTTGTTTGGTCACTCATTAGTTCATTTATGTATGTAGAAGTTTCTTATGATTATACATATGAGAGTAGCTACATTAGCTGCGAGTGAAGAACGTCCTGTGGAGGTGTTGAGGCTAAGTCGATATTTGCGTTGAGTAAATTTGTGCAATCTCGAGTCTCTTACGGTTGTGTTTGGGGTGAAAGAACAATTAAGGGCAAACGTAAGCTAGAGTAAGTGCATGCCATTGCGGCAATCGAACTTGACGTCGGAAACATTAATAGAACTGTGATTGTGAGAGAAGGATCGAATCGTGCATCAGAACCAATCGACAAAGGCCTTTTATGCGCCAAAGAAGAGTAGGGTTAAAAGGTTTTATATATTAATTTTAAGGTAAATTTTATTTAATTTTTAAGTTGTGTATATAAATGAAACAAATTAGAAAATTGAGAAATTTTAGGATGACATCTTAATATAATTCAGAATTTAAAAAAATTTGTCCTTTGTAAAATCATTTTATAACGATGAATATTTAATTAGAAAGTAAATACTAGCAATGAATCGGTCATTTAATAGAAAAAATAAATAAATATTTAAGTTTAATTATTATCAACAGTTGTTGAAATAAAATATGATTATTGTGTTCAATGACAAAACTTTCTAAAGAAGAAATTTTAATAATTAACGCGCTCATATGTGTATAAATGATAATAGAAAGGTATAACTAAAACAAGATTATGATAGTAATTGATAGAAGCTTAATGATACAATTGTAATAATTTATCAATAATTGTGATAATAATTAGCAAAATATTAAATATTATTTTATATAAATTAAATAGGATTTATACTGATTAAAAAAACAAAATGTAAGGAAAAATTTATGTAAGTTCTATGTATGGATAAAAGTCTGATATTAATCGTTAAAGTTCATGTGATGTATATAATTAAAATGAAGGATTTCAACAAATGGTTAAATTAATATAATTAATTAAAATATTAATTGAGCATAACTAAATAATATAATTAAAATTTTTGTTTTTATGCTATTATAGGCATCAAATTTTAGGAGGCATGTCTAAAAAGGTGTAAGATTGTTGAAAACTAGCAAACTGTAATAATATTTTTTTCTTCCATCAATCTAAAAAGGTGTAAGATTGTTGAAAACTAGCAAACCTTTTTTCTTCCATCAGTCTTCCATCAATTTATTTTGATATTTATTCAATTAAATGTTATTGAATATTAATTTTTTTGGATTTATCTGTTCTGTTAGATGACTTTTGAAATGAAGCTGCGTAGGTTTTTTTAGGATTTTTAAATTGATATATATATATATATATATATATATTGGATTATTGTGCACTAATGTTCTATTAAATGAAAAAGTGATTGAACTTATTTAAGTAGTATGTCTGTATTAATGTTAACTGATGAAGTTCACTTCGTTATGGTATTAGTTGCGCACTCTAAATTTGCTCGTACGCATTGACATTTTATTTGTTACCTCTGACAAAAGTGGAAATAAGACTATGCCCTGCTGTACTGATTGGAGATGTATCTGCCGAGGGTAAGGAGGTGTCTCTCCACCTCAAACAATAGTAGGATTGTTTTTGGGGTGTGCTAGGCTATATTTAGATAGATTTATATGATATAGATAAAATAATATATTTCATTGTACCATGAAAATTCTAAATCTTATTGAATGGTGATAATTGAATAATAAAATGCCTTTTATTTTTAGAATAATTTGTTATGTCCGGCTAGCATATATATTTTATTTTCTGCTATGTTGTTTTAGTTTTGAGATATGAACATTCATGAAGTTATTGATAAATGTAATTTTATTCACAACTAATTTTAGCTTTTAATTTAAATTGAGAAAAAGCTGAAAATAGTCCCCCAAATATTAACAAGGGTTCAATTCGGTCCTCAAGTTTTAAAATGTTTTAATTTAGTCTCCAACTATTAAAAATTATTCTGAACTGGTCTTAAATAAAATTTTCCATTTATTTAATAGCTCCTTTCACATTTTGGAGGGTAATTTCATCTATTTACAAATTCACGAATTAAACACACGAAGGGCTCGCCAGTTCTAACTGGAAAATTCATATGCATAACAGTCTCACCTTAAACCTAAATCTTCGCTGCTCCATTCTTGCATCTTCTCCCCTTCTGTTTCACACGTACTCATTTGTTGCTTCTCCACTCGATGAATCAGTCTCAGTCTCCATTTCCATCTGCATTCTTGTGTCGATTACAATGCTTCGTCTCCATCCGAGCGCGGCTTCTCTCCTTCTATTTTATCATCGATAGAGCAAGTAACTCAATGTGATTACTCATTCGTTGCTTCTCCACTTGATGGAGCAGTCTCTGCATCCATCTCCATCCGCGTTGCTTGTGTTGATGACAAGGCTTCATCTTCATATGATCGCTTGCACATCCCCCTCAACCATTGTTCATTGTAAAGAGAGGTGGCTTCAATTTGCGTTGTTTCGACCCGGAGAAACTATGACTCTAGTCTGGTAAATATGACATTGTAGTTTATAGATGGGAGTAATTCGTCGATAAAGAAAAATATAATATATGTGGCAAAATAAATTATTTAATTAGATTTAAAAGCAGAAAATGGTAGAGAAATGTGATTTCAGATTTTGTAATGTTTGCTTTTAATCGTGTATGAGCTGTTTTTAATAAGATTTAAGCAAGATTTAACCTAAATCCAACTAAACAACATATATAGTAATTTTTATGCGGGATATAGTTATGAATAATTACATAAAAGATGAAAATATCCTTTAATTCATGCAGGCTACCGTTAAATTTAATGGAAAATATAATTTAAGATCAATTTGGAGCAACTTTTAATAGTCTGGTACTAAATTTGAGCATCTTAAACTCTAGGACTAAATTGGACACTTGTTAATAGTGAGGGGACTATTTTGAGCTTTTACTCAATTTAACTTATTTTCATTAGTTACTCTTTTGATTTATTTGTTTTTTTATTGTTAGTGAAATAAATTGAAATTTTTATTAATTTCAATATCCGATCATGAATTTCCACCTTAAAAGTTCCAAGCAATTGGACCAGATAGTCAGAAAAACAACAGACAATATACATCCAATGATAGATGGCATAAAATCATCGTTTATATTTATATCCTAAACATAATTGGTAAGACTTGAAGTTTATTGAAGTGCTTTTTAATGCATTCACTGCCCAGTATCTGCTAAGAGATTCAGACTTTGATTGCCTAATTCAAGTTTTCATGTTTTGTATGACAAAAATATTTTTGGACTTCGACGCACATCTATTAGTTAGTTGCATTTTTCATTTAATAAAACAAAGGTGCTACTTTGGTATTCTAATACTTTTAAGTTTTGTTTTTTGCTGGTAAAGGGGTAGCGGGGCTCTGGATTTGGAAGGCAGAATGACAGTTCATAATAGCATAAATATTATATAAAAAATCTAAAGTTAATGTGCCAGAACTTGGAAGCTGCTTGTGATCACTTGATTTTTTTTTTTTTCCTTTTTTTTAATTATATTTTGTTTATATTCTGACATAAAATAAAAATATGTTAGGTCCCTTTAATTATTTTGTTTAGTGTATACTGTTTTTTTAAAATATAGATTGTTTTATATTTATTGAATACATAATAACTTAATTTTTGTGGTGGTGGCGGCGATTAACAATGTTGGTCAACGATAGTTAAAATGTTTGTAGGTGGTGGTTGGTGGTTGGTGGTTGGAGGGTTGGCGTTGACTGCCATCGACAGTAGTCACCAGTGATGGCTGGTGATGGTGACAAAAAGGTGGTCAATGGTGGTGGTTGGTCATAGTAGCCGCGGCAATGGCCTTCGGTGGCGGCAGATGTGATGACTGACTGATGATGATGTTTCTTTTAAACAATAAATAAGTAATTAAAATGACTAAAAATCCATTTTGTACAAACGTAATTTTTTAAAATCAAACTAAGAAAAAAAGACAATTGATACCAAACAACCCCTCAGATATGTGCGACCTTTTTCAGCAGCTACTCATTAGCATTCTCATTGAACATTCGAAGGCTAGCAATATTTCTAATTTTTAGCCAATTCCTTTGGTTTAAGTTTTTGTTGCATTTTTTTTATCATCTCCAAACCTCAGCATTTTCTTTCTGTTCACTTCTATTTAACAGTTCTATTAATAATTCTTATCATTTGAAATGAGAAAAAAAAAAAAAAAAACATTGTTGACATTTTACTCTTTTGCACTTCTGTATATTTTTTTCTGCTTGAGACACTTAACCACCTTTCTAGATCCTTGTTCAATTTATCTATTTTAATTACCGGAAAGCCGCCTGGAAAGCTGCTGTTGTTGAAAGCTTCTACGGTGAATCGGCTACTGCTTAAGAGTGAACATTTTCAGAACAGTTTGTAGCAGTCCTTAAGGTAAAAATCCCCATATTACTCCTTCATTTGCTTAACTTGAACTGAGAGCATCCGTTATGTATTTGTAAATTAACAGTATGGCCTCGCCTCATACAATTT